>NC_134838.1:67078653-67390358 GCF_965363235.1 Mytilus galloprovincialis | reverse complement strand
GATAAGTCAAGTTATGAACAATAATATAGTTGACGATATAACTGGGGAATACAAGTATCATGTCTCATACAGAGTAACATTATCCGAAAAAAGGGACTATAGATACCAGAGGGACAGACAAACTCATAAATCGAAAATAAACCGACAACGCCATGGCTAGAAATGAAAAAGACAAAGAATAGTACACATGACACAACATAGAAAACTAAAGAATAAGCAACACTAACCCCACCAAAAACTAGGGGTGATCTCAGGTGCTCCGGAAGGGTAAGCAGATCCTGCTCCACATGTGGCACCCGTCGTTTTGCTCATGTTATAACAAATCCGGTAAATAGTCTTATTAGGGAGGTCACTTTCATGAAAGGGACGGGGATATTTTTATATTTTTAATAAACGAACTAAGCGATTAATGTACCTTTTTGTCAGGACTGAAGAAAAGACGCAACACACTCGTCAGACATAATCAACAGCCGTATATGAAGATGTAGTATTCATTACAGACGTAGCATTGAAGTACTTGCAAAAACGTATAGGAAAGACTTGAGAAAAAGATATTTGAAATGGCTCATTGACAATAAACTTTTGTCCCCTCATGCCAAATGGGTCTGTAGGTTGCATTTCTGTAAATATTGACAATGCAATTTCCCATCGGAACTCCTTTTACGGCTAAAACTGTACCACTTTTACTATTAAGTTTTCTTATCCTAGAATTGAAAGTTCATATGCACTACAATTTTTTTCAAGGGTCAAAATATAGGGATGTGCGGCATATTTTCAACGTTTATATGCCCTGAACTTTTCAGAGTTTAAACTAACACTAATTTGCTTAACTACCCCTACCTCGAATGAAGGGTTACCATAGATTTCAATAAAAACAATATGCACATGTATATTTACTGGTAACATTCCCAAGTTATGTCTCTATGAGATGGAACACAGGGAGCATAACTGGGAACCAGTATGTAAACAAAATTAATTTTCTATGAATATTCTTAATCTGCCCAAAAGAGGCGTGGCTTGAGAAACAACAAAGTGCAACCTGTTAAGACTTTACTATATGCAAATATTCGTCTTCAAAAATCTTCCTTGAATGTTTCCTCTGCATCTATTGAAGATGATACTATGCCCTACGAAACGTATTTCATATGGCAAAATCAAGGGTACTTTATTCATATGATTTGCACCACGTGACTTTGACCCTTTTGATAAAATTACTTCCCTTAGTTTAAAATTGAAAATATAAATTATATTCAATTTGCGGATAATCCAGTCCTTTTTCGTCAGGCATCTAAAATAAATGTGTCTTTGAAAACTTCCTTTGGCGGGTATTTACAAACATGTTGTGTAATTCTAAAGGAAAATGCTGATAATTTGACTTTTTACGAAATGGGAAAGTTGAAATCATCATGCTTTTAAAAGAATTTGGCCGAAAACTTTAGAAAGCATATACATTTTTGGTAGGTTATCTAACTTTAAAACTCAATTTACGAAGTGGTTCCCTATATGCGGACACTTACTTCTGTTTTGTACGACTATCGCTAATTTATTACGGTTACTCTTCCGATTTTCAAACTAAAAAGGCCGACAGTTTTGAAAGTAGACAATGTTCATTTATACGAATAGAACCCAACAAACATGTGCAATGCACCTATATGCGGACAAATTGTTGATACAGCATAGGAATTGGTATATTGACATTTTTATTTAAGGGGCATATATAATCCTATTGTAATGGCTGCCGACATGATAGGGCAAAATTGCCGCTATGCAAAAGAGCAAAGTACCCCAAATTTTGCCATATGTGTATTAGGTGAAGTGCAACTTGCCCTTAAACGACAACCGCATGTCCTAGTTGTAGGTACGAATCCGGTACTATTAAAAGGGACACACTGTACGATGTTCCTAATGGCCCTACTCAACATGTTAATTTCTGTGTCATTTTGGTCTCTTGTGGGCAGTTGGTTGTCTCATTTGCAATCATACCACATCTTTTTATAATAAATAAACTCATCATAGTTTATGTTACACCTGGTGAAATGATAGGTGTAAACCCCAACAGTTGAATCACGATAGAATCAGTTCCTAAAAAAACAGGGCACGCAATGTGAGATAGTTGAAAATCAGTCATGGGTCAGGATCGATTGCGATGGTGTGCCGTACAATATAATACAGAATTTATTAAAAAGTTTTTTTTGTGTGTAGCAAATGTGGGTATGAAATTGACACAAATTTGACAAGTCTTGATGAACACATAGAGATTAACCTGTGTCGTGCCTTTTTTACTTTTTGTCGAAATATATTCTTAGAAACATTGGTAGAAAAGCTAATTTTCATATCTTAAGAAAGCAAATTATTTTTATTGTTTGATGTGGCTATCACCATCTGACATGGCAAATTTTTAAATTGTATTGTATGCCTTTGCTGCGGAACTCAGTAGGTCCTACGTAATTTCTTGCTTCAAGAAAAACGAAACTCCAACTTCTGCAGGGTTCATGTTGTGGATGGATGAAGCTATGCATCTAAACATTACCATGATGTACAACATTGTATTTACATTTTGTTTTGCAATGAAATATTTTCGAAGTGGGGTTAGGAGAAACATTTCGACATTCATGTTGGCTGGTAGACAAACTGCGGTACCGGTTATGTTTATTAAGAAACATACCATATATCAAAACTTGATATGCAATGACATGGCTATTCGTGTAAACCTATAGTTGTTAATGTCTGTGTCATTTTGGTCTCTTATGGACAGTTGTCTCATTGGCAGTCATACCACATCTTTTTTATATATAACAAATGGTTGCACTGTGGTGACGGGTACCACCCTCCTTTTACCCGGGCTGTTGTGGATTTCTGGCGCATCGCCAGACGGCCCAGCTATTGCAGATATGACTGGTGTTGGTTCGGCTGTTATGCATGTAACGGCCACAGCCTCCCCGACAAGATTAGAAGATTTGTAGACGACATGACACTTCCCATTTGGCCATGCAGGTGTCATCTTCAACTCAACCGTACAATATTCTTGCAGCCATGGCCTACAAATAGAAAATTGCATATTTTTAATTTCAAAATTATAGATGTAAATCGATCGTTTGTGGTCTACAGATGAGTTCACGTGTATCGCACTTAGCGGCCCTTCATGTCCGTATAATACATGAACAGGGTAAAATTTCACGATTTTCATTGAATAAGGTATTCTAGGTACTGACGTTGATTATAATCATATTAACGTGTAATTTTATTCTTTTATTTGTTCTTTAGAATATTACATTTAATGTTTAGTCTGCTTTTGTTGGTATCCATTTTTACGTGTCTCTGTACTAGTACAGGCATTTTTTTATGCAGAAAATTGCGGATGGAACCTAGCTTTCTAGGTAGCCAAACCTCTCACTTGTATGACAGTCGCATATCATTCCATTGAATTGACTACGATGTCTGAACAAAATATTTAGAAACAAAAGGTAAAAATGTCAATTATAGGGTTACAGCAGTCAAGAATGTGTAATAATCCCTACATTAAACAAACAAATTATTATGTGAACAACGAAAAACAAAAAAAATCATATAGATAAAGCACGTAAGCAAAAAACGAAGGACAAGAATATACATTTGTCATAGTTCCATCTCGGGATGTATAAGTACAGAGCCACGTCAAATGGATATTACCGAAAATATACTGAACAGTCAAGTAATAAGTTATTCAGAAGGGGAAAAAAAGAGTACTGTGTCACGGTATTAAGTTGACACTTTTGTTTTCTGTTTAAACATATGTCTTTTTTTAAGATCATAAAAGCTTTTGTCTTATTTTCTTTTTAAACTGATTTACCTTCCTTCAACTCATTTTCTGGTATAATTATTTGAGATTTTGTCGTAACATGGGCATGTTTATCCAAGAGTGAAATGGAATTTCGAAGGCATTTTGTAAATATGTCTTTTAATATTTGTCATAGTTTAAAAATAATCCAGCCAACCATTTCTTCAAGTGTATTATTATTAAATAAATCTCTCGCGGGTATAAATAAAAAAAAAATCTTATTTATGATTTCGCTACATTTATCTATAAATAAACTTTATTCTATACCTGACAGAAAAATTAAAATAAAAATATGAGGTCACCGTACATTTAACCTCACTATCTACCTTCAAAAGAAGCATGCAATTTTGTTAAAGTATTTGTTTCTGTTGAACTAATAGGAGTAAAAAAGGTTATATCAAAATAAAAAAAAAAGAACTAAATCACAGAAATCGCTTAAATTTTACAATAGTTTAGTTTAAAAACAGCTTATTTGAAATAAAATAGTAAAAAATATAGGTCACCGATGAGTTAAAAAAAAAGATATTTCAATTTTAATGCAAAAAAAATGGCCTTTTTTCAACAAAGTCAGCTTTTTCAATGTTATTGACATTTTAAAAGTCCATTGGGGCCAAACCGAATTGATATTTTGGGGTTGATTTTTTAACCATATCATAATTAACAAGTAATAGTGTCAAAAATAAAATTTGTAATGAAAAAAAAAATGTTTAAATATTTGCTAAATTTATTGTACCCGCGAGCCCCCTTAAGTGGCAAGTTAGTTGCTCTGGAAGACGTCATCGTAATCGTGCAAAGAAAGTTTTAGATCATACCTTCTAATCTACTTTTACATCTCGATTGCTTTAATACTGTAAAAGCTGTTTTATTTTCTTTATAGTTCATTTTGGAAATTCCATAAAGACATCGGAAATACAAATACACTTATGTAGATGATCGCTTGAAATTTCTTAGTATGAGCAAATTAAATGCGTGTTGTATTCAACTTCGATATTTTTTTGGTAGGGGTGTGCCATTTTTGCCTCAAAAACGTACGCATTTTAATATAACATTCACTGAAATTCAGTATCTATAGTTATACAAATATTTAAGAAAGAATGACCTATACTTATATACAATATTTGAAATATGACCCATGCTTATATAAGCACTAACTCATCATCACTCATAATTCATAAATATACCAGCTACCCTTAAGTTTTTATATATGAATTGGCATCGTTTGGTGCACATATATGTTATCGTTATATTTACGCATGGATTGTTGGATTAACTGCATGTTTAAGTGATTAAAATATTCATGTATATTATTATCGTATGTAAAGTGTGGTACTTGCACGGTACATGATGCATGACAGCAGAAAACACAACAGTAGATATGAATAACCACTGCAAAAAGATTATGAAGTTCTCGTGAGCTGTTTCATTGAACTTTTTTGCAAGTTATCACTTCATCTGGTAAATTTATCAATTTGTGAGAACTAGACATTTTATCAGTGTATGAAGAGAATAGATAAACATTTCGTCACTTTGAGTTAGAGTTCATTTCGTATATGGTTAATGCCCCCGTCACACTAGACCAAGTTCCTATCACGTTCCCAGTGCGTTCTGAAAAAGTAGGCGAACGTAGTGGGAACTTCTAAGTCGTGGTACGAACGCAGTGCAAACTTATATGGTCGTACTGCGAACTTGCATGGACGTGAAGGACGTGAAATAATTTTGAACATGTTCAAAACAAACGTAGTGAGAACTTCCTGAGGATAAAACGCAGTAAAGACCTAATAAGAACGTACTGAGAACGGCTTGGTCGTAGTAAGGACGTAGAGGACACTAGTTATGAACCGTATGGACGTAGTACGGACGTGATAAATTTGAAAGCCGTCTTCACTGCGTTTTTCTACGTTCTTGGAGATTGCACCAGGACCTTACTACGACTGCTCTACGTCTTTACTACGATCTTTTAGAACTTGGTGATTTAGGGAAGTTTTCAACACGACCTCGCGAAGACTATTCTACGTTCTTATTACGTTCTAAAAGACCTTAGTACGTTCTTTGTACGACCTATCGGTATGCAGTACGTCTTTACCACGTCTGCGGTGCGTTTGCAGCAGGTTTGCATCGGATCTCTGTTACCCGTGTTGAATATGGTATATATAGGGTTTTTTTTTAAGACGGAATCATTTGTAATTGTACTGTTGAACGATGGAACAAGATTTACTTCTACTTCATACATCATTACAAGGACAACAAGCTCTTCTTGGTGCTCAAGTTGCGCTTTTCTGCTTCAGGATAAAAAGAAAACAAAGGAGACCCAGAACATGGTGGGTGCGTCCCGGGCTTACTCAGGAAAGAAGGCTTATGTTTGGCCACTATGATAGACTGATGCAGGAGTTGAGAATGGAGGATCAACAGTCGTTTTTCAACTTTCTGAGAATGCCGCCCGAGATGTTCGACGAAATATTGAATAGAGTAGGTCCCAGAATTCAAAGGAGAGATACCCGGCTTAGAAAAGCATAGGAACCAGGCCTGAAGCTCGCTGTCACTATACGACACTTATCTTCTGGGGATAAATATCAAACTCTACAATACGACTTTAGAGTTGCCCGAAATACAATTTCTATGTTTGTTCCCGAAGACGAATATAAAGTCGAAGCAATTTCTTGTCCCACCACACAGAGCGAATGGCGTGATATTGCCGAAGAGTTCCAGCGAAAATGGAATGTTCCACATGCCTGTGGTGCTCTCGATGGCAAACATATAGCCATTAGATGTCCTTCAAATACAGGATCACTCTTTCATAATTACAAGGGATTTTTCTCAGTGGTTCTCCTTGCATTAGTTGACGCGGATTACAAGTTTTTGTGGATTGACATTGGTGGTTGTGGATCAATGTCTGATGCTCAGATCTACAACAATTCTGAACTTAAAGAGTGCATGGAAGAAGAAACGATTGGCTTTCCAGACCCGGATCCAATGCCGAACGATGACAAAAATGTGCCATATTTCATTCTTGGAGATGACGCTTTTGGTTTGAGAACATATCTGATGAAGCCTTATTCTCAACGAGGCTTAACAGATGAACAATTGATAACTAATTACAGAATATCGAGAGGAAGACGTGTGGTTGAAAACGCATTTGGTATACTGGCCCAACGATGGCAATTATTACTTACCACCATGATGCAGCAGCCAAATGCAGTACGAAACATTGTCGAGTGTTGCGTTTGTCTGCACAATGTGATGAGACTACGATATCCAACACAACAGAACGCGCAACTTGACATGGAAAATGACCAGCATGACTTGATTCCGGGCTTATGGCGAGCGACCGCAAATATGTATGAAGTAAACATGGTAATTGGACCAAACAGAGACACCGTAGCTGCAAAGAAGCAAAGGGAATACCTTCGACTATATTTCAATAGTCAAGCTGGCTCAGTTCCTTGGCAAAACCGCATGATAAGTGCATAGTTGGTAACTGATGGAACAGTTTTGATTTATAAAGAATGTACACATGTATTACAAGGATATTTGAATTTTTGAATATATTATTATATTTATATATTTGGCTTTGTGTTACTTGTCCTACGGGAAACCTTGTCTAAAACAAAACTCGTATTCCAGAATTACAACTTGGCTTATCCTACCTTAAACGATCATTTTTAACTCTACTGTTTTTTTCTTGTGGATAGAGTGTGGTCTCTCTGACACTTACCCCATATCTGTTCTTTTTCATATTTGGTAGATTTTCTGTCAACTGACGCTTCGTCTTAATTTCTGTCAAGGATACATTTAAATCTTTGAAACTTATACATGTATCGGTACAGGTAAAAAGTTTACGAGATCGAAAAACTGAATTTTAGATGAAAAAGAAAACTAATACATAGGATTGTTATCATAGGAAGTGAATCAGCACTTTCCGTAATATTGTAGTTTAAGAATCAAATTTATTAGCCTGCTAACAGTTAACAGCAGGATGTATTTGCATGATTGTTTATTGTGCGAGAATCTCATAAAACTTTCAAGGTTTATTTTGAAGCCTATATTTGGTCACAATCAACAAGCACATTTGAATAAAAGTAGAAACTTAAGTTTGAAAAAAGTTTTCTGGGTGAAAGCACATACAAAAAACATTTAACAAAAACGACCCTCATTTTAGCTAGATGAACTGTAAATGTTTGATAAATCTGCATCTCAATCTCAAATGAGTGCCATCATTTATTTTTTCATAGGGTTGCCTCGTAAAAAAAAATATATCACGAGAGACACAATAGAGGTTTTTTCTCTGTGATGTATTGTTTTCTGGTTGTCTCGCTTGTGAGAAAATTTTGGATGCTTGAAGTTTTTCTGCTACGTACAGTTTTGGTCAAAATATTAAATTTTATTATCAATCAAGTGACAGCTTTCATCCGATAATATGTAAAAAAGTATCTAACAAGTGATTACATTTATTTCAAAAATGCTGTAGCCCTCGTGCACAAAACAGTTTATGATTAAAGTTACATTAGAATGACAGTCATACACAGTTTCTACAGGTTAAATCAGTTTAATTGTCATATTTGAAAAAAGACCAGTCCATGGTTATAAGCACATTCCGTACCTTGAACAAATAACTAAAGTACATAACATATGTGATACTAGCAACATTAAACACATACCACGATATAATCAAGTAACATGAGCTCACAGCTGTGATTACAACCCAAAAAGTAAATTGAAACCAAAACTTCTTTCAACACAATACGTTGCACCATAAAAAAAAATCAGGTATTAGTAAGAAATTGTTCAGAGATGTCAGAGTCACTCATGTTGTACATTTGACAAACACTGCTCGACTCGCTAGACTTTGAAACCCCTCCTTGCAAAAAATTCGGATTCGATGTAGCGATCACGGAGGATGTTCGTGGCGGTGCCAGTTGCGTCAAAGGTTGCAGCTGCGTCAGTGGTTGCTGTCTTTGATGAGGAAATTGTTGAGACACCCAGTTGGCATCCTGTGACTGCCAGACGGAAACACTAGATGAAGACTGACCTGGCCACTGCGACGGTTGAGGCTGCCACATAGCAGGACATCCCTGTGTCTGTCCCTGAAGAGACTGTTGTGGCTGTCTGGCAGTTGAGGGGATTGTTACTCCTGACTCCTTTATTTTTTTTCAACTTATCGTTCTCGTCAATATAACGATAAATAGTTGTGCTAATTTCCTGCTGAAATTGTCTCCAAATATCATTGTCGAAGTCATTAACGACAGACTTTATCCAGTCCACAAATGTATCTCGCTCTCTGTTAGAAGATGGCTTCATTCGTTTAAGAAGTTGATGATTAATGCCATCATTTGTTGACTCCGTTCCTCAAGACCAGTCAGTAGAGACTCCTCTGTAAATTTATCTTTCTTGCTCTTGGAAGCTGCAACAGATTGGGACATAGTTGTATCTGATGGCTTGAAGCTGCTTGTAGATGCAGAGTCGATAATTTCGTCTGCTATGTTTTCTGTATCATCACCGAACATGGGCGTACCTTCTAATTTCCGCTTCATCTATATAAAACACCAAACAGAGATTAAGTACACAAACAAATGAGAGGATATAACATATAACACGTTTCATTTATTTTGGACGTTTTAGAGCTTTTACACAAGGATTGTAATTAATCCAATGTTTAAGGCCTTGTGGATATCTCTAAAATTTTTCGGTTTGTCTCGTGGGTGTACGGTCTCTCTGACAATTATCCCCTATATTTTCATTTTCATATCTAGTTCAGTATTGAACATTTCATGTTCATTTGTCAACCACGGTAATAAAAGGACGTACACATAGTGTACATGTATTCTCGCAATTCGAGAATATTGAGCAACATTACATATCAACTAAATTTTTTTGTACTTTACGTCTTAACCAATTCAACACATGCCCGTTGGCAATTTTGATGTAATTTGAAAAGAAATCGAGTTGTTTATTGACTATATTCGATTCGTTGTGAGACTTATAAATCTGTTACTGTGAAATTACTTTTATTCGTGGAAAACAATTTCAGTGGCTTGTTAAATATCATGGATTCGTGGGTTTTTTAATTTGTGGTTTCAAATAAATTTCAGTATTAGTCATCATCCTATGGAAAGAGCGAATCGAGAACGGTCATTTCTACTATAGCATTAGTATTGCGACTCATCGAGGAGTCATTTCTACCATAAACACGCGAATCGAGACAGGTCATTTGTACTATAATCACAAATGATTATAGTACAAACGACCTTTCTATATAAATTAACTATATCGCTAATTGTGTTTAAAGTAGAAATTAAATTTATCGATTCGCACTTTCCATAGGGTTGTCAGAGAAAATAAGAAATTCGTTTGGTAATGGATTTCGTGGTTTAAGCTAACTGCGGAATCAACGAAAATTGGTTCCCAATGAACAATAGCAGATCATGGTACTTTTACAGTATTTAAAGAGAGGGAAAAATTTGAAACAAAAACAAAAGAATATACCATAGTCGCAAGATGTACTGATAGTCAAGGAACAATAAATAAGACTGTTTGGGTTAATACGGGACCTACCATTCAACTTGCAAGGCAGTGTGGGACATTTTTTACGAAGAGCAAATTATTGTTTCCATAAACTTTACATTATGTTATAATGTGTAAATATTTATATTTTCTGTCTTTCTGAGCCAAACTTCTTCTAAAACTTCAGTATCAAATTATTTTTTAAGTAAAGACATTGTCTCTACCTTACCCCTTCAATGACTTTGATTGTCTTTGATATATATTATATTTCTCGTATACTTACGCTGACAATTGTTTTCTTCTGAACCTCATAGATATGTGGCCTCAAAAACTCAAAATTTCTTAGCATCCAGTCGTCCCTCTCAGTTAATTCACCATCACCGGAACCAGATCGTAACTTCTTGAGCTTTCCATATCTACTTCTCAAACTAGAATACCATATCTTCAAAACATCGACAGATTTTCCCATCTCAACTGCTTTATCCCGCCAAAGTTTTTCTTTTTTCGCCGTATCTTTATATAAATTTAACTTCTTATTATACAAAACTGGGTTGGCCTCTAACCACTCGATCATACTTTGCTCCTCTTCTGGTGAGAAATCAATAACTGGTTTCGATTTTTTACTTGCCTTAGGAGCATCAGTACTAGCAAAGTCTGACTGAACTGACTGGGTATCATCTTCACTATGTCCCCCCTCTAAGTCATTTTGTGCATGAATTGTTGGTTCTTCCTCGGGTGTTGCTTCTTTTTCAGCAATTTCTCGCTGATTACATGCGGGTGTACTCCTACAAACTCCCCTTTTACTCTTTCTTCCGCGACCTCTAGCTGGCATGTTGCTGAATGAAACAAAAAATGCCCGTGAATTTTTCTGTTTTGTATGGAGTAGTTAAGACGTAACTAGGACCTACAGAGGTAGATCTGCAAACTTTATGGACGTGGTAGGAACGTAGTGAAAAGCTTATGGTCGTAGTAAGAACGTAGTGAACACCTGATGGTCGTAGTAAGAACGTAGTGAACACCTGATGGAAGTTATATAGACTTGACACGAACCTAATAAACACTTGTTGAACGTGGTGCGGTCTTTGTAAGGACGTAGAAGGGTCGTGTTAGAGACCGAATAACGGTATTATCAATCGAATTTGAGCAAGTTTCTACTACGTTTAAAAAAAAAATTAAGACGTAGTGGAAACTTCATGGACTTTGTCTCAGTGTGACGGGGGTTTAACTTTTAATCTGTATAAAAAGAGAGACGAAAGATACCAAAGGGACAATCAAACTCAAATGTGGAAAACAAACTGACAGAGCCATGGCAAGAAATGAAAGGCGACGTAATGTATACTATATATAACGTGTGTCGTTATCGGTGGTGAGTTATGTATATAAAAACTTCTTTTTATGACCATACTCTACTGTGTAGTGCAGATATATAAACATTGGCCCGCACATGCAGAAGACACAAGCGACACAAGCAGTTTTTTAAAAGTTTTAAAATCCCGTTGCTTTCTGTATACACCGATATCCTGTGGTGCTCCGGATAGTGGTGGAATATACCAAAAAGAAAAAAAGTATGACGTTATGAGCGCAACAATAACAGGAATCGTAAACAGTCATAGGGTGCTTTCAGTGTACCCCGCGTTCAATCGATCAACATTTTAGATTGTTGGATTTGCTTTCATGTCGATCTAGCCCAAGTCGATACGGCCCATATTCAAAGTCGATCCGACCCCAATTAAAAAAAAATATTTACAAGGGATAAAAATTATATATATTTAACTTGTAGTTCAAAAATATTAATGAATTTTATGAATAATAGCGAAGGCCGGAAGATAAAGAAAATTGTGCATTTGACGCATAACTTCTTCAACTTCTTCTTTATTCTTCCCTCCACTATCTGGAGTACCACTACTTTTGTAGAGTAATACGGTTTAGCAACTATTAATTTACTGTAAGCATCTGTGTGCATGTGCAGGAAACAATTTACAGTGAGAAAAATTTGGTGCACAAACCAGTATAATTTCGCCAATAACCCAATTGTTCAAGATACTGGTATAAAGGATATCAACACTGCCTGGCGTACCCACCACCAAGTTAAAATCGCAACGACAGATTGTCACATCCAATTATAAGCTAGGGATTCTATCCCAGCAGGGTGCTCAATTTAAAACATGAAGCACACACGTGGAAGCACAAGTAGCATTAAAGTAATTAACTATGTAATATATTCAAATATTTAAACTTCATGCGAGGAGAATTTTTAAATATTTAAAATATTTATTATAAGATAAAATATTTATTATAAGATAGCATATCGAAATATAATATTTCATAATGTAAAATATTTATATTCAAATCAATTTATCACCCTAAATGAGTATGGATGATTATGCAGTATAAAGCATTTATGTTGATTAGAAGTTATCAAGACTATAATTGTGTATGCATAATTATATTAAAAACATATACATGTACTAGCATTCAAGAAGTTAGTACTATCAACATTATTCAACAGTAATCAGCAATTTTTTCAAAGACTTAGATCTTAACAAGTCTTTCAATTGGTGTAATAACAAATAGTAACCTATACAACTGTACAAGCCGATCCCCAAGCTGATGCATATAAACTTTGTTTTTGTGTAAAAATAATAAAAAATACTCAAATTATAGTGCTATTAGCACAGGCACTTGTTTCTGTCAATGGGGGGTTTACTATCAAGTAACACCCCCACCCCAATTGACAGAAGCAAGTGCCTGTGGCTGTTAGTGTGTTGTTCTTTATATAGTATGTAGTGCGGATGATAGCTAGTGTGTTTGTTCCTTATATATATATATATATATTTATGTAATTGATAGTATGTATGATATAAGTTACCATGAATCACATATGTCACAAATCCCTCCGATTTTTATAGTATTTATTCATTATTTTGCTATGGGGCCGGATCGACTTGGGACCGGAACGATCTGATACCGTTGGATTTCACTTGAAAATCATGTACATGATTAAATTTATACATTGCAGGATAAAAACACATTTTAAAAGGTGACAATAATCATATCTGATGATGCTCAAGTACGAAACATGAAAAAGCGATTCCATATTCGTGTTTCTAAAGCTCGCTGCCGCACACATAAATATTGTATTTTCTGCCAATATGACGTACGTATATATTACAGTGTAAAACAGGTGTACCACTATTTGATGTGAACATTGAATTACCTTAGGAGAATTGCTTAGTTCATCACTTCTGCAGTGATAGTCTAAAGTTGCCACAACTTTTATTTTTTCACTGTCACTGACAGACGTTAGAGATGACAGGCCTATTTCATTATAGGTAATATATTGTATTGTTTGCATTTTGTTGAAAGATCTTGTCAAGACAAACATTTTAAGCCCTTGGTTTTTAAAATCCAATGTAGGGTTAGGAAGTTATGAACAATTTAAGGTTGTCATTCGGTCCCCCTTTTTTCTCCAAGATGACCGCCACTACATTAAAATTGTGTTGATCTGAGATTTTATAGGCATATTTTGAAGCAAGTAACAAGCACTGTGCCCTAAAATACTCTAATCTAGCAGAACACACTTCTCTCTTTAGGGAAAACCATTAATATTCAGCAACATATGTTATTAAAAGATTTTTTATCAGCATCAAACAACCTTGAATCGTCCATTTTGATATTACCGAAAGGTATTGATAGCCATGTTGAAGCATAATTTTCTACTAAATGACCCACAGAAGTACAGAATTGTGCTAAATTCACTATATTATTTTGCCTGGTCTATATAAATCTGAAATCTTGGTATAACAAAGTAGAAAAAAAATCAATTTCTTGGTCTCTGAATATCCTGTCGCACTAATTTTTGCTAATAAATCTAAATGGCATTAATTAACTAAGACCTGAATTAGCTTTTTTTTTGTACCAAAAAACAACAAAATCTGTCATTTCTTTAAAATTGTCAAAGGTATGAAGTTGAAAATTGAGATACAACATTGTGAAATAACACTAGATATGATTTTGATAAATGTATATGTATGAGAGGAAAAATGGCCGACATTTTTTTCCTCGTAAAATCACATTTTCACTCACTGCTCGCTTATTTCTCAACCGATTTTAAAAATCTTGGTAGCAAAATGTTTGCCTTTTTATTTTATTGATTGTATTTTGTAAGTTAAGAGCTCTTACTGATTTATTTGTAGCTAGAATAGTGATTTACAGCAGTGTATTTAAATTTTTCGGGTACATTTGTTGAAATTGCGATGAGTATATGTTGTAATTTTAAACCTGATGCTTTTTGTTATCTATTAATCATGTGTTTCTTTGTGTAATACGTTCTCCTATTTATTTGTATTATAGTCCTGTAATATTATGTTGTCATTTCAATGTTATATTTAACATTGCCATTAAAGTGCGAGGTTTGGCATGCCACAAAACCAGGTTCAACCCACCATTTTTTCCTTTAAAAATGTCCTGTACCAAGTCAGGAATATGGCCATTGTTATATTATAGTTCGTTTCTGTGTGTGTTACATTTTAACGTTGCGTCGTTTGTTTTCTCTTATTTTTGAGTGTAAATTCACATTGCGATGAGACGTGTCACGGTACTTGTCTATCCCAAATTCATGTATTTGGTTTTGATGTTATATTTGTTATTCTCGTGGGATTTTGTCTGATGCTTGGTCCGTTTCTGTGTGTGTTACATTGTAGTGTTGTGTCGTTGTTCTCGTCTTATATTTAATGCGTTTCCCTCAGTTTTAGTTTGTTACCCCGATTCTGTTTTTTGTCCATGGATTTGTGAGTTTGAACAGCGGTATACTACTGTTGCCTTTATTTGTACCAAGACATAATAACCTGATCTTAATAATTTGTTAATTCACAAGATAACACTTCACACAAATTTTAAACACTCTTCTCTGGCAGTACGTCAGTATCTGACTGGCTCAAAAATCCTTTGCTCTTAATTTTGAATACAGTGTTCAATGTAAATCTTATTGTAGAAAAACTAATACAAATTTTCAAGTCTAAGATTTGACCTGTCTTTTTGATACAACCATCTTGCATTTGTGATAAGCACAATCAATGAGAATTCCGAGATGGACACCTTTTTTGTGAATATTTGTATTCACAAATAAATAAAAAATAAAACTATAATTCCTGAATCTTGCTTCATATTTTATTAACAAGAAACCATCGCCAAGTAAGACCTTTACACAATACATGTACATCATAACATGCAACCACATTATATACAAAGCTGAGTATATAATTACCACAACTTGCAACAAGTAGAAACAAAGTCATGAGAACCATCACCACAAAACATGAAACAAGAAAATACAAAACTTTTAGAACCCTACCACCACATAAAAAAAAACAAGCAAATCCAAAGTTATGAATACATAAAAAAACAAGCAAATCCAAAGTTATGAATACATACAACAAGTAAATACAAAGTTCAGAGTATCATCACCACATAAAACATGCAACAAGTAAATACAAAGTTATGAGTACCATCACCAAATAAAACATACAAGTAAATACAAAGTCATGAGTACCATGACCAAATAAAACATGCAACAAGTAAATACAAAGTTATGAGTACTATACCACTACATAATAATACCAAGCAAATCCAAAGTTATGAGTACCATCACCACATAAAACATGCAACAGGTAAATACAAAGTTATGAGAACCATACCACCACATAAAAATACCAAGCAAATACAAAGTTATGAGTACCATCACCACATAAAACATGCAACAGGTAAATCCAGTAAGGAGTACCATACTACCACATAAAACATACAACAGGTAAATACAAAGTTATGAGAACCATACCACCACATAATAATACCAAGCAAATACAAAGTTATGAGTACCATCACCACATTAAACATGCAACAAGTAAATACAAAGTTATGAGTACCATACCACATAAAACTGCAATAATTAAATAAAAAGTTATGATTACCATACCACATAAAACTGCAATAATTAAATAAAAAGTTATGATTACCATCACCACAAAAAACATATAGCAAGTAAATGTAAATGAGTACCATCACCACATAAAAAGTGCGACAAGTAGATATGAAGTTATGGGTACCATCACTAAAAAAACAAAACATGCACCATGCATTATTTGTGTCGCTCAGCTACAGAGTTATGCAATTTTTAGAGGACATCATTAAAGATTTATACAAATTATGAGCATCTATTTTTAATTTCAATTTGTAAAAGCACATGAACATGCGAACATTTTTACCAATATTTAATAAAATATGAACTTGAAAAGTCTGGTTGATTCTTGGTCTAGATAACTTATTCTTGCACGAAACGACGAATGCCAAGTGAAGATTTAGATGTTTATACATGCATTGTTAAATGCTGCTATGCTGCTTTTAGACTTATTTATTTAGTAATTAGTCAAAATATTTTCTACAGTATTGTTCATACTCATATTGAATTTTGTGATAATTGGTTAAATACCAAGTTCTATCACCAGAGTCCTTTGGTAAAATTTCGAAATCCAAATAAAAAATAAACATTTCATCAATTTCACTAATATTCTCTTTTTCAGGGCCATTTGCAGGATGCAAAAATTTTACTTTGAAAATAGTGTTTTCCTGACCTATAACTTGTCCAGGATACCATGTATCTATATAGGCCACAACAACATTTTTACCAACTGGACATTCATTCAATCCAGTCATTATCATATCATGATCAAAAGACTTAGAAGAACTTTCAACATTCATAATAATAAAAAGTTATTTTCAACAGTATTCTTTGAAGCTTTTTCAACTACAGACATAGTTTTCTTCCTTTTAGGAACAGGTTCTTTGAAAACTTTGTTAACTTCAATACATTTTTTAAATTTAATATTTTCTATTTTTTTCAATACAATTTCCCTCTGTTTTTGCATAATTTCATCTCTTTCATTTTTGGATTTAATAACAAAAGACACCATACTGTTAGGGGGACTGTCTGTGTATGGTCAGCTGCCAACACAATTTTAAGATGGGAAACAAGTTCATGCAAGGGAAACTGAATACCATTGCCAGAAAATTGCAATAAAAATTTGTCTTCTGGATTGCATTTTAATTCTTTTTTTTTTTCTAAATTTTAACTGTAATTTTACTGCTTCCAATTTTTCAGTTTCATTAAGTTTTTTAAAGTTTTTATTTATGTCTTGTGAAGTTACCCATAAACCTATTTTTCAATGTCCTGGATTAAAGATTAAAGTTCTTGTTGCTTTGAATTTTCTTTTCGGAGTTTTTCCTCTCTTTTGTTTTTCATCAAATGTGTTGATTTCTAATATGTTCTTTTCTCAGTTTAAATTGTTTAACATTGCAGGTGCCCTTTCTCTTGCTATTCTAAAAATTTGTGTTTTCTTTTCTGTCTCCATTTGATCAAGCCAATGCAATGTTTTGTTGTTGGTGAATAAAATTAAACCTTCCAATGCTATTATGTTAGCATTGGGTTTTTCCATTTTTAATCTGTCTAAATTTGCAAAATCACGTTCTGAAACTATATTTGTTGGTTTAACAGTTGTCGATTCATCTATAAGTTCTTTCCCATTAAGGATTATGTACCCTTCTGTTGATTCAATGCTAAACATATGGAAATTTTATAGAAAATCCACAGCCTTGATCCTTGTACTATCATATTTGGAAATTTGATGACTGATATATAAAGATAATTGCATGCAGTGCTAGCATTGATTTCCTAAAAACAAGTTTATTAATGTAGTTATTGGTTTAAACAAATAAAAATATGGACCAAATCAAGTACACCTTTTAGGGTGCGCTCGACTTAAGTGACTCAGCACGAGGTATTTTTGAATTTACAGGTTGGTTAGAACTTTTTGTAAAAAATAATCACTGGCACATCATAGAAAAGCAAGTGCGTAATCTATGTTTCAAATTTTATAACACAAATCTCTGTATTAAAGGCTGTGGGTTTTATAAAAAGATGAGACAAATTTCCGGGGTTCAATTTGGAACTTATTTGAAAGTTGAACTTTCAAGGAATTGATTTATTTAATATAATAATTGGCCATTAATAATGTAAGATTTTCAATAGCATATTTATATATGATATGTAGATCATACCCCAAATCAATATACAGTTATCAAACGTAAATGCATTTCAGTATAGGATGTCATTAAAAAGGAGGGTCATTTTTATATAAAATCTCGCAAAATTATGACCCATATTTTTGGCACCTCCCCGTATACCCAATAATAGGAAGTAATCCCCCCCCCCCCCCCCCCAGTGGCAACTGTGACTTTGCTACAATGAAAAGTGTACTTATAAGTTACTCCTGCTGCAACCGTGCCATCATACTGTAACGAAATGTGGGTCCCCTAAAATGGAACTTGTTTCCCCTTAAATTGATGTGGTGACGTTATTTAAATCTTACCGATAATTAACTTTTCTTATAATATATTTTTTGTATAACTTTGTTTACACATTGTTAACTCTAAAACTTTTTATTATTTTTGTATATGTTTTTACTTACGGAACACTGCTTCTCACCAACTCTGCTAATACAACACATATTGTTATTTATCAGCTAAGTCGGAACTATTATGCAAAAAAGAAATTTCTCACCAAAAATAATATTTGAATATATTCTGCTTTCAGAATGTGAAAACAGATGAATGTAAAAAGTAAAATCACAAAAATACTGAACTTAGAGGAAAATCAATTCGGAAAGTCCATAATCACATGGCAAAATCAAATAACAAAACGCATCAAAAACGAATGGACAAGAACTGTCATATTCCTGACTTGGAATAGGCATTTTCAAATGTAGAAAATGGTGGATTAAACCTGGTTTTATAGCGCTAACCCTCTCACTTTGATGACAGTCTCATCAAATTCCGTTATATTTACATTGATGCGTTAACTAAACAGACACAATAAATAAAACAGTCAAAATATGGGTACATCAGTCATCATCGTATAACAATTTTAAAAGGAAAAATTTAACAGAACACAAAAACATCTATCTACAAACACATTCATTGATTTGTGTGTCTGACGTCAGAAAATTTTATACGTCACATAGATTTGTCGTTCAATGTGCATACAAACAATTTTAAAATTTACATAGACAATGTAAGTGTACAACCTACTGAAATATGTTTTGCTGATACATGTGATATAGGATATTTGGAACTAAAATTGTTTTTGTAAAAATATCACTATTTGAATGGAATTACAAACCTGTGTATTGAAATATGTGATGACAGTTTGTAAAGCTGATTCATCCAGTTCAACTAAATTAATGTCAAGATTCTTAAATTCAAGAAAAAAACATTAAATGTCATATTATCAGCTGAGTCCGTGCCAGTGTCTTGATTCAGAGTCGTAAAAGTGTTCAACTTGGGTTTCTCTTTGGTTGTTGGATAGTTGCGTCACCTGAAGGTAACAATGTAGGACCGTTTGAATTTAAACAAGACTGTCCACATTTACATCCCGGACCGCATGACTTTCTTTGCTTTCTACATCTACACTGATTGCCACTACAATTATATTTTAAACACCTACACCCAGCTGTCCATAATTGTATATATTGTTTGATATTTTTTCAAAATTCAAAGTCCCAAACAATGCATAGTACATTTTTTTCAATCTTCAATCCTTGGTTATTCAAAATTGGATAATGCACCAAATTTTGATTAGCTTGCTGTCATACAAGTTAAACCCAACAAAACCTTTTCCAGTGCAAGAAAAGCGCATCATTATATGGCAGGAAAAATTCTTCAGATGGAACCCTACAGTACAGTGCATCTCTAATTTTTGAAAGCCAAATAAAGTGATTTTCTAACGGGCTTAATGTTTCTACAAAAATAGATTGAAATAAATAATGAGGAGATTCGATCCTATCCTTTAAGAAGGCAGAGGAACATGTCCCCCAATATTCACACCCAACTAAACGTAAAATTGCAAGAAATTCTACATTTTCTCTGTCATCACTATCACTTAATATTCCCAACCACCCCTTTACAATATTATTGGAATTAATAAAATCTGGATATTTGAAAAATATCTGATAGAAAAAAGTTTTACCTTGGTCCCTAAAAAACGATACATAATCGCATCCACATGATCCAGTAATAATATACAACATTTGAAAAATTGATGGTATATTGTGATGATTAAGCTTATTCATGTTTAAATATATGACATCCTTCTTAAAAGTAAGTTGAACAGAAACCTGTTTGTCTAAAGTTTGTATAAATGTTGTATGTGTCATTGTCTGGTGAATAAATAAGTTTTTTCAGTGTGTTAACAAACTCGACTGTACATGTCCACCTCTGATATATTAGTTTGAAAATTCTTAATGATTCATATCCCATTTTGGACAACACATTTTGATAAAGAAGAATTGTCAAAACCACCACCAACAACAAATGTTTGATTTAATTTTATTGCATTTTGTGAAATTAATAAAAACTGTACACTTATTAATAAAACCAATAAAGTCCGCTATATGATAAGGTAAAAGTCGTGCATAATATTTGCTTTCAGTAATTTGGGTAATTTTGATCACTTCTTTAATACAAAAGTTACGAAGTTCCAAGTTACCAGAACGTATAGCAACGAAATATGCTTTGTAAGTAAAGCAGTACTTACTTATCCAAAATCTCCAGTTTTCATTTTCCTCACAAAGCTCTTCATATTCAAATGAAAAATTTTGGAAAAAAATCATTTCTTTTTGTATTTTCTGTAAAGGGGAAAGTGTATCATCTGATAAAATGTCAGATACTCTTTTTAATATGAATAAAATGGTAATGATTAAACTAAAAATATGCAATAACAGTTTCTATTTAAAAACGAAAAAGTGATTCCCAGAATTGCAACAAAAAAGTATGTGTTTTATCAAAGTTCACAGCCTGTATAACTGAATTTGCAGTTGCACCTTGATGAAAAATGTCAATGAAGTCTTTGAGACCAGCATCAATATACAACTTAATAAGCAACCTCTGATAATTTTTTAGTATGTGCCAGTCGTCTGGAAAAGGAAGGACCCAATCAAGTTCTGATCCATATTCTCCTTTCAGTTTAACTACGAGGTCATAGGTCTTCCCATCACCAACACCAACTGAATGTTGGATATCCATTTAAACTTTGATGGAGTAGATTTCTAATGAAAGGTTGAAGGTATCTTTATGTCACATTGTTCCTTCAACAAGGACAGATATTTTACCTCAGATTTTTCAATTACAGTATTGTTAGTGTTATTAATTATACAATCTTGAATACCAGGGGATTGTGAATGGCTATTTGGACAGGGAAGTTTACAAAAACAATATTTAAATAAAGTATAAGCACAGCTTTGGGCCACTGCAATTTCAGATCCTGATTTTTCTAAATCATTTACATTGAAAGTTGTTTTTAAATTAGATTCCTGTCTGTTACTATTGAAATGTTCTAGAGTAACTATTAACAAAATATTATAAATTAATTATAGGCTGATTAGAGAAATGAAGATCTTCTGGTTTCTTTTTCTGTTTTGAGCAAATTGCTGAATTTCAGAATCTTTCGTTACTTCAGTGCAAATGGCTGCAATACTCGACAATTTTTTATGAAAACCATTATACTTTCTGAAATCTGAAACATCAGTTATATTCTTTGACATGAGAAAACCACTGTCAAAGTATAACTTATGATTTATTAAAGGACAATTTTTTCCATCAACCTCCATAATGTGGAAAGAATGATTAGTTAAAAACATGGGGTTAATGGAATTTACAGTTCCTCAAAACTCCAAAATCATTTCAATTAACTTGGTCTTTCGTCATACTCTTCCTCTTTCTCTGACCATTCCTTCATAGATTTCTCAGCAATTTCTTCAAGAATCGTTCCAAACTCTTTTTGTCTTTTATCAAACATTCTATGACTGACAGGTGGTGTTTTCAATGTTGATAAAAATCCATTTACCTGACTTTCACCAAGACCAGTATGAATTGATGCTAAAAATGTGAAAAATAATTGAATTTATCAAAACTGAGGTTGATTTTTGTTATAAATCTAAAGTTTCACAGCATCCTAATGGATGACTGACCACTTAACCTGAAGTTGGGCCTTGGTTTTTCCCTAAATTAATAATCTTTTATATTTTTCATATCTAACGAGGCTAACATGGTTAATCGCACCACATTCTGTATGTATGTGCCTGTTCCAAGTAAGGAGCCTGTAATTCAGTGGTTGTCGTTTGTTGATGTGCTTCATATTTGTTTTTCGTTCATTTTGTGTACATAAATTCGGCCGTTAGTTTTCTCTTTGGAATTTAAGGGTCTTTTATAGTTGACTATGAGGTACCGGCTTGGTTCATTGTTGAAGGCCGTACAGTGACCTGTAGCTGTAAATTTCTGTGTCATTTTGTCTCTTGTGGGGAGTTGTCACGTTTGCAATCACATCTGTTTTTATATAAAAGGGAACGGTTTGAATCTAATAGTTTAAAACTCAGTTTAACCTCACCGCAATAATTTGTGCTTGTCCTAAGTCAGAAGTGGTGTGGTTTTAAGTGACTTCGTCTTATTAAACGTTTTAGATTTAAAATTAGATGTTTGGACGGATGACAATATAAAGTCTTCCCAAAAATGGTCCATACACAATTACTTATACAATTAAAATTATGATTCATGTACATGTGACATTATCAAAAGTTCAGCTACATGTAGCAAAATTATAATCTTTTCTCTGAAACTGAAACCCAATACTTATGTATGTTCATGTATCTAAAGGCATTTTATTTTGTAAAATGTACTTATCATTTATACTAAAGTTTTAAATAATTAAAACTACTGTAAATTCAGAAATTATTTCGAACATTCGTTATTGCAATTTTGTTATTTTAGACCTAAATGGTAAATTAATTTTCACGATCTTGAGAAAAATCCTGTTTTATTTCATATAAAATAATTCAAAATGCAAGTTTAAATTATTTACAACTCTGTCGCATTTTTCGCAATAATAAAAACCTTGCACTAATTTCTGAATTATACAGTATGAATAAGCCTTTGCTAAGGAAGCAACCAATTCACTTCAAAGGGGGTTATGTTTGTTTGTCTGAGTCGGAAAAGAAAAATACCATGATTTAGGGAATTGGGATGAGATATCAGATATGAAGTTTAACAGTCACTACATGCTTAGTTAAAAATATTCATAATATATTATATGTTAGGCATATTTGAGAGATAAAAATAGGGATTGTACATGTAGCTACAGGTGAACAAGAAATGCACATATATTTTCTTTCAGCCTGATTATCAATTTATAGACTTATTTTGTTCAACTTATCAAGAACTTATGCAGTAAGACATCTTTGAATGGATGAAATGATTACTGTTGCTAACTTTCTATTTACATCCCATATTCTGTTGTGCTGTTTTCCTGTTGGTATAACATTGATGTTTTTACAACTTTGGTTGACATTTAAAATTTTCAATACAGCACCCAGGCCACACGTTGTGATGTTTAAACAATTTTGTAAAGAGAGTGGAAGACCACATTGTTTACATGCAGCGAGATACTCTGCCAATACTCCAAGCTCTACTGGGTGTTGTTAAACGGCGGAAACGGAAAGGATACGGAAACGGAAAGAAATATTTATACCTGAACGGAATTTAAGAAGGGAAATTGGAAAGAACTACGAAAATTATTAACGACTGAAGTAACGAAATCACACAACAATTATGTTGACAATAGGATAGGAGCTAGATATAAAAGAAAATAGCAAACAGTTTTGGAAATACATAACAGCTATAAAAAAAAAAAAAACGAGACTATAAAGAGCACGAGCCATTCATCTAGTTATATGTGCATCCAAAACAATTCGAACCCTCCAACATTATAGACTTGAGTAGTTCATAACAAAAATTCACAATCTTCTTTAGTTTTTAACCCAAAACACAAGTGGTGATATTTAAGGGCAATCATTTACTTTAAAAGTTTATACTTACTATAATAGAAATTTTGACTTGTATCTTGCTGATAGTTTTTGTTTTGAAAATTTCTTGCTATTGCTGATAGTTTTCAAGATAATTGGCAAAAGCACCAAAGATTGGTTAAATCATTTTAAAAGTGCAAAAACGATTTCAACGGACAAATTGGCGTCCGTGTAGATCTTGTTTTTATGGTAATATTTGCTATTAAAAGTTTCTACAAAAATGTATCTACTTATATATTTTAATATAAAAGGCAAACATGGCAGATGTTACAATTCGTTATAACTCATATAAGAAACATTTGACCGTTTTGAAGTTTTGACTTGTTTCACATCAATACGTTTTTATAAGTTCACCTGGCCCGAAGGGCCAAATGAGCTTTTCCCATCACTTGGCATCCGTCGTCGTTAACTTTTACAAAAATCTTCTTCTCTGAAACTACTGGGCCAAATTTAACCAAACTTGGCCACAATCATCATTGGGGTATCTAGTTTAAAAAATGTGTGGCGTGACCTGGCCAACTAACCCAGATGGCCGCCATGGCTAAAAATAGAGCATAGGGGTTAAACGTAGATTTTGGCTCATAACTCTTTATCAGAGCAAAATCTATCTGCTCTACGATTTTCAGAAGAATCGGACAACCGGTTGTTGGGTTGCTGCCCCTGAATTAGCAATTTTAAGGAAATTTTGCCGTTTTTTGGCTATTATCTTGAATATTATTATAGATAGAGATCAACTATTAGCAGCAATAATGTTCAGCAAAGTAAGATCTACAAATAAGTCAACATGACCAAAATCGTCAGTTGACCCCTTAAGGAGTTATTGCCCTTTATAGTCAATTTTTAACCATTTTTTAAAAACTTGGCCATAATCATCATTGGGGTATCTAGTTAATTTTTAACCATTTTTTAAAAACTTGGCCATAATCATCATTGGGGTATCTAGTTTAAAAATGTTTGGGGTGACCCAGCCAACCAATCAAGATGGCCACCATGGCTAAAAATAGAACACGGGTGAAATGTAGATTTTGGCTTATATCTCTGAAACCAAAGCATTTAGAGCAAATCTGACGTGAGGTAAAACTGTTTATCAGGTCAAGAGCTATCTGCCCTGAATTTTTCAGACAAATCCGACAACCCGTTGTTGGCTTACTGCCCCCAAATAAGTAATTTTAAGGAAAATTTTTCAGATTTTGGTTATTATCTTGAATATTATTATAGACAGAGATAAACTGTAAACAGCAATAATGTTCAGCAAAGTAAGATCTACAAATAAGTCAACATGAACAAAATGGTCAGTAAACCCCTCGAGGAGTTTTTGCCCTTTATAGTAAATTTTTAACAATTTTAGTAAATTTTTAGAAAATATTTTCCACTGTAATTATTTGGCCAAGTTCATTATAGATAGAGATAATTGTAACAACAAGAATGTTCAGTAAATAAAGATCTAAAAACACATCACCATCACCTAAACACAAGTTTGTCATGAATTTATCTCTGTCCATTGTTTAATATGCACATAGACCAAGGTGAGGGACATAGGCTCTTGAGAGCCTCTAGTTGATTTTAAATTCCAGGAGATGTAATGCGTTTATATGTCTTATTGACATTTATCCAATTTAAAAAGTAAAGGAAGAAAAGTCGAACAGAGTATACTGATTCACATGAACGACGTACGCAAGACCTTATCAAATATTTCAAAACAAATCTAATTATTTCAATACTTTAAATTTATTCTTTAAAATCTTTTATTTTAAATTTAATCGTCTGTTTTGCTATCTTGTAAACAGGTGTTATACTATATAAAGCATGTCTATGTAGATAAATTAACACCAAAAACTCTGTTTCCGTTCCGTATTCCGTTACCGCTGTTTAGCAAAAACTAGCTCTACTACCCTTCTTCCATGTCTCCAACTATCGTCTGATGTTAAATTTGCATTGCTTTCACCTACGACTTCCTCATGTATAAAATTTGAAGTCTGGTTGTTTAAATGATGATGATGTATATAAAGTTGAATATGAATGATCCAATAATACTGTGCGAGCCGTTTGTCTGATGTTCTGAACCTCTCTAATTGACTCGATTTTCTGTTTCTGTTTACAAGACAGAAATCCCTGTTTAAACCTCCCTAATTGAAAAGATCTTATAATAAAAGCTACGGTGTATATTAAAAGTAAATTTCATATAAAAAGTAAAATCACAAAAATACTGAACTCAGAGGAAAATCAAATCGGAAAGTCCCTAAACACATGGCAAAATCAAATTACATATAAAAGTTTGACGTAAAATGGTTAAAAAGTGTCGTAATATACTGGTAAATGATCTGTTGACGAGTGTTTTGATGTCGTCTTTTGTTAATGTAAACAGTTGCCGGAAATGCCGCGTAAATATTATTGTCGTAGATTCTGGATTATGTTGACATTCAAAATTGTTTTGAAATCAAACTGTCACTAAAAATAAGGTTAGATAAAATATTTGATACCTTTGAGAGAAATACATTTTATTAAATGTTATGAAAAGTAAAAAGCATATTAAGGCATTCAAGATCAACTACCGGAAGTCCTATCGACCAATCATATGCACGTATTCCCTAATATTCAAATCGTATTAGAATTATTTTGGTTTAAGGGATTGTTTGTGTTTATTTAATATATAATATATAAATACAGCATACTGTAGCAAATAATTCAGCAGCTAAATCTACTAAATCTGCCTCTCTTCTGGTATTAAAAAGACATAATTCATGGTTAATGTGCTCATCTGCAGAAAATTTTGAAACTTTAGAAAAGTAATAAGCTTAGGATCTGATAATATTTCTTTCAGAGATTGATCCATAACTGTATTTGTTAGGCACTTTTCCATTTTTTTCCAATAACAGAAGAGAAAATACCATCATCTCTTTCCGATGTAAGTAAACCATAATTCATTAAAATGGCAATTGATTTGTAAGGGAAATATCTTTCGAATCATTATCTTGAAATAAATTGATAGAACGATATTCATCTTTACCATACAAATATATATTTCCTTTTAAAAATTGTTGCTTTTCCTCGGGTAATATTCTATTGAAGGTTTCGGAATAACCAACTGGATTGAGGTTCCATCAAAACCACGACGGGCATCTGTAGACTAAACAGCAGAATAAGATGATCTTTTGTTGATATTATCCACAGATGCTATTTCAAACCGACGTTTTGAGGAATTTTTTGAATTGGATTTCGTTTATTCAACAATTCGAGTTTGGTATCTCTCATATGTCTGCTTTGAAACACATTTGCAGATTAAACAACAACAAATATTTAAAATATGAGAAAACTATACACAATCATCACGTATTGAATTCTACTCTAAAGGAAGCTGTAATTCTATTTCCTGTTCTATTTAGGCACACAAGAAATTCCACAATATTGGGTCAATAGTGTTCTCTATAAAATTGTGAAATTTAAAATTTGACAAATTTTTATTTAAACTGTTTTTAATATTTGCACAAGATGTTTGTATTTTAATTTTTTTTCCAAACATTTGCATCATCATCAACATTTTGTACTTTTTCTTGAAGTGTATTTTCTTCATGTGAAGTACAAGTTTTAAATTTCTTCAATTCAGCTAATGAGTCAATAAAACAGGAGATTATATTAAGTCCTTTTATTAGTATTATAGTAGCATGTCGGTCATATTTGCAGTTGATGGAATCACCGAATATTGTGTTTAATTTGTTGCATAACAAACGGTTTTGATTTCTCAACTGATCTGATCCCCAAAAACCTTTATAACACTGCACAATGTCTGAAATAAGAAGTGCCTTTCTCTCCAGAAGATTATTGCAAATTTTAAGAATAAGATGGCTACTATTATTATCAAAATAGATTGGAAGGGAGCTGTTACTGGCTTTTGTCAAAATGTGTATGATGTTTTAACTGTTGAATACGTCAACAATAAAATTAACGGTACATATGTACTAATTTTCTTGCACCAGATGCGCATTTCGACAATACATGTCTCTTCAGTGATGCTCGTGGCCAAAATATTTGAAATCCAATGATTTGCCTGGTTTTTTGGCTTTCTAATATTAGAATAATTTGCACTACCGAGTTGAGACAAAAATATTTCGTAACTGGGCGTCGTAGCTACCGACGTCAACGTCACAATTGGACAACGAATCAAACTGACAAATCATTTGACGATTTTCGTAATAGAAAACGACGTTACTGACAATAGTTATGACTAACCAAACCATAACTCTACCGGACCTTTTATTTATGTTGAAACGAAAATTAAAAAAAAATATTTTGACAGCTTTTCATTTAGTGGAGATATTTCGATGGTTTACACATTTATTTATTTTTTATCACGAGAGGAGCCGAATCCAGTTTTCGCAAATTCGCAACAACAAAATATAATAAGGGCCATCTCAGGTTAACATCGAAATTTGCCATAAATAGCCTCTGTTCTAATAGGAAATGGGAAAAAAAGTGTTATGTTTAATTTAAAGAAACAATCATTTAAGGTTATGAATGGCTATCTTGAAAGGAATGTATAGTTTGTATGTCCATAAACACAAAATAAATGTAGTACTCACACACAGTTGTGTAATGGCCCTTTATGGTAATAATCAGATTGATGCTTAACTGTCCATACTTTAAATGTGAGATCATGCTGAATATTTATGAAATATTTACCAAGAATTATATGGGGACAAAGTCCCCAATATCAGTAGAAAATTCAATAAAAAAAAAAAAAAAAAAAAAATCGGGAAAATTTACATTGAACTAATGAACTCAAAATCGTTCAAACTTTTTTATGTCATGTTTTGAATTCCCGCATCGTCGCAGAAATCTACAATGTACTTCCCTTTTCCGGTCTCGTTTGCATGAAATTTTGAGAAATATATACTTATCAGTCTAGTATAAAATAGGAAGGAACGCAATATCAATTTCATTTTTAATAAACAGCTGCGCCATGAGCGCATGATACGCCCGACGTCTTGAGTGGAAGTTTTATGCAATAATCATAAAGAGTTTCTGAGAAAGTTTTAAGCAATAACCATATATTGATTTTGAGACACGGCGGGACATGTGAAACCCCCAACCCTGTTTTTTTTTTTTTTACAAAAAACTAAATATCACTAAAATAAAATTTTTAATCAAAACCAAAAAGTATACAGATCTTTAGATTAATATAACAGAGAAGTGTGTAAAGTTTTAAGCAATAATCATAAATTATTTTTGAGATACGGCGCGACATGATGTAAAAAAAACCTCCCCTGTTTAACAAAATACTCAATAACTCCAAAATAAAGTTTTGAATCATCACCAAAAAGTATACAGATCTTTAGATTAATATAACAAAGAAGTGTGTAAAGTTTTAAGCAATAATCATAAATTGTTTTTGAGATACGGCACAACAGGTAAAAAAAAAACCTCCCCCTTTTTTACAAAATACTCAATAACTCAAAAATGAAATTTTGAATCATCACCAAAAAGTATACAGATCTTTTGATTAATATAACAAAGACCTGTGTAAAGTTTTAAGCAATAATCATAAATCGTTTTTGAGATATGGTGCGACATGTAAAAAACCCTCCCCCTTATTTACAAAATACTCAATAACTAAAAAATAAAATTTTGAATCATCACCAAAAAATATACAGATATTAAGATTAATATAACTAAGAAGTGTTTAAAGTTTTAAGCCATAATCAAGAATCATTTTTGAGATACGGTGCGACATGTGAAAAAAACACACCCCTGTTTTAGTTACAAAGTGCCGTAACTCAAAAAGTTTTAATCTAATTTTCACCAAAAAGTATACAGATCATTTGATCATCATAAGAAACAACTATGTTAAGTTTCATGAAATTTGGATAAGTCGTTCTCAAGTTACGGTGCGACATGTTTACGCCGGACAGACAGACGGACGGACACCGGACATTTGTATACCATAATACGTCCCGTCAAAATTTTGACGGGCGTATAATAATTCTTTGATATGAAAAACGTTACCTTATGATAGCGTTTCTTTGTTTACATTGCATATGACGTCATAACTTAAATAACGTCACAACTAAAATTCCTAACAACAGAACCTAAATCGGAAACGTTACGGTATTTCCGTTTTGAAATTAAGATGTTTGAATTAAAAAAAAATCATACAGACTTCGTCCCCTTTCACAGGTGATGCCTGCCTAATATTAGATTATCGTTGATCATCTCAACGAGAATGATTTTCTCGCTTGAGCCGGGAGGGCAATCGAGTTGAGATGACCAATGATAATCTGTTTATCGCTATTTTACATATTTTACATATCACGACGTTGTCAATTTCGTTAGCAACGCCACGTGCCTGCTTAGTTTCTAGCGATAATTTTCCATTTCAAGCGAGTAGCATGATATAAAAAATTATCACAAAAAAAGATAAAAGGAAAAATGCACAAAATAGCGATAATCAATATTATCCATTTCTTTGATGTGTTTGATCTTTTGATTTTGCCATTTGATTAGGAACTTTCCGTTTTGAATTTTCCTCTGAGTATTTTTTTTTTATTTTACTTTTTTCATAAACTTTGAATAAAAGTGAACTACATGAAATTTAAACTTTATATATGTAAACATGCAATATTTAGCTTTTTAATTATTCATGAGCTTTCTGAAAGTTCGTCATAACTCGATTTAGGATAGTGTGTCTGTAGGTAAAAATATATCAAAGGCTTATCTACCTCAATTTGGTCTTGGAAAATTGTTTTATTCCTAGTTGATTCATTAAACAGAGCATTTCACGTTCCTAAATCATATTTAAGAGCCCCTCGGTTTTCAGATGGACTGACAGCTGACGTATCTACCTTTAATGATAATAACAAAGAATGTAAATATATAATAGTCATACACATATACAATACTGCATATTGTATCTCCGACTTAGTGATATTTGTTATCGTGATATACCCCATGCACACATGCATCCATTATATTTCACAAGAAGCCACAAGCAGCATTCAATTTTACAAGGAAATTCGAATGAAATGAAGAAACGTGTGGCGAAAAGAGATGTCGGGAAATAGAGCTTTTCGCAGTGAAAAGATATGTTATGGTCTTTTGAGTATAATATGAGTCATCGAAAAAAAAAATATATTTGTTATGTACTTGCAAATCAGCCTTTTAAATTAAATATCTAACTAAAGTAATTTAAAGTTAGATTTATATCTTCATACCTCCTATTTTTATAATAGAATCAATGCGATCTACAGATTTTTTCCTCTCATATTTGTCCCTGTACGCTGCACTATGGACATCCCATAGTGCAGGTTTTGCTTCGTATAATTCTATAAGAACATCTTTTCCCAAATCATCTTCATTTTCTTCTGTTGCGTCGGTATCAGCCATCATTAAAGTTCGTGAAGAGTTCAAAAAGGTCGAAAATGTTATGATGTATACAAGATCATACAAGAATGCCTATATATATATATATATATATATACATGATAGTTAAACGAGGATTTCTGAAGAAAAGAACAGATATTTATCATAAGAGGGACGAAAGATACCAAAGGGACAGTCAAACTCATAAATCTAAAACAAACTGACAACGCCATGGCTAAAAATGAAAAAGACAAACAGAAAAACAATAGTACACATGACACAACATAGAAAACTAAAGAATAAACAACACGAACCCCACCAAAAACTAGGGGTGATCTCAGGTGCTCTGGAAGGGTAAGCAGATCCTGCTCCACATGTGGCACCCGTCGTGTTGCTTATGTGATTACAAATCCGGTAAATAGTCTAATTCGGTAGGTCACATTCATGAAAGGGAAGGGGATTGTAGTTACGACGTAAGGAACATATCAAATAAGTATCAAACATTTTGAAAATACTTAAAAAATGTTAAACAATAGTGTTGATCAAAAGTATGTTTAACTTAGAAAGGGGGAGGGGGGATCGAAACTCCATGATGTAGGCAAATATTTTCTAAATTTATTTTTCTTTGAGAGGATTTGTTTTTGATCGGTTATTTTTTTTTCGTAAACTAAGAGGACAGATTATTCATTTTCTGCACTATTGAAGCAAGATTATTCATTTTGATTAAAGCAAGGGATTGATTATTCATTTTCACAACTATATTTATGATATTCGAAAACATACAATTTTTAAATGATTTGTTTATTATAAATAATACATGTATTAAATAGTCATGTCATTATGTAGCATTTAATCAGAATTAATCATCCTCCTCTGCAGAAATGAATCTTTTATAGTCCCAACTCCATACATACATAGTATTAAACTTAAGTTGTAACTAGCCCCTTTTAAATGTATTTATTTTGAAGGGTTTTGGAGCTACTGAAGGCCCAAGAAGCTATAGAACAAATGATGCAAAATCATGCTTTCTGGGTGTTCCGAAGACCCTTTTATAATCTGAAAATGCAAGTTTTGTTTTAATAATTTTTATGCCCCACCTACGATAGTAGAGGGGCATTATGTTTTCTGGTCTGTGCCTCTGTTCGTTCGTCCGACTTCAGGTTAAAGTTTTTGGTCAAGGTAGTTTTTGATGAAGTTGAAGTCCAATCCACTTGAAACTTAGTACACATGTTCCCCATGATATGATCTTTCTTATTTTAATGCCAAATTATAGTTTTGACCCCAATTTCATAGTCAACTGAACATAGAAAATGAAAGTGCGAAGTTCAGGTTAAAGTTTTTGGTCAAGGTAGTTTTTGATGAAGTTAAAGTCACAACTACTTGAAACTTAGTACTCATTGTCCCTATGATATGATCTTTCTAATTTTAATTCCAAATTAAAGTTTTGACCCCAATTTCACGGTCCACTGAACATGGAAAATCATAGTGCGAGTGGGGCATCCGTGTACTATGGACACATTCTTGTTTGACAATAGTTTGGTCTCAAAGCAAAATGCATAAATTCTAAGACCTAAGTTTCTAGGGACAACTTCAAAAGACCAATGTGCATGATAAAGCAAAAACTGAATTCACATAGTTAAGTCTGATCAAGTCTGTGGCTGCTGTTTTTTTTAAACTCATGATCAAGTTCATAACAAAACTACTATATGACAAAAAGGAATGCAACACTAACAGAATACAGAAGGGCAATCATGTGTAACGATATCATCTGTGTAACGGATATTCCACAATGGCCAACCAACTCGTGATGGCGTCCGTAAAATCTCTTTTATTATAAATTTTTGTTTTCAACCGACCCTCATAGTCAATTTCTAGATACAAGTCCTAATCAAATGGCATATTATAACGCTCAAACACATCAAACGAATGGATAACAACTGTCAAATTCCTGACTTGGTACAGGCATATTCTCATGTAGAAAATGGTGGATTGAACCTGGTTTTATAGCGCTAAACCTCCCACTTGTATGACAATCGCATCAAATTCAGTTATATTTGCAACGATGCATGAACAAATTAGACATAATCAATAACAGTCAAAATATGGTTACAGCAGTCTCAATGTTGCGCCTGTCCCAAGTCCGGAGCCTCTGGCCATTGTTAGCTATAGTCTTGCCTGGGACCGTATAAGAACGACATATTAAAAGAAGTTGAATGAGGCTTAACTCATCAGATTGATAAAAATTGAAATACATACAATAAAAACACAGACTGGACTTGGTCGGGTTCTAATATATCCCAACAGCAATACAACAGTAAGTACAGATTTAAGAGTACTCGCAGTTACTGACAGCTAGTTCAAAGCCACTGACAACTGCAGTCATTCATCTAAGACGGTTCATTTTTACTTAACTAGTACATATTTGGCTTGGGTTATTGTCTTTTTGGCACATTCTTCATTTTAATTCTCAATTTTATCATCATATCTTTTTCTTTCATTTAAATAACTCGTTTTTTGTTTTAATTTTAAATTTTGTGAGCGGCTAGCTTATTAAGTAAGAATATGTGATACAATTAGAAAAAACATGCCGTTTAGTCCGCTATAAAGGCCCTGACATTACAAATTTGAAACCAAGAGATAAAACAACGGTCTGAGTTATGAAAAAATTTCAACTAATTTGACAAAAAGTATTCATTTGTTCTTTTTCTTTTCTTCCTCTTTTAATTGATATATTTTAAGGAAATATTTTAACCCACTGCTTTTAATCTCAATTTTTCATGCCCATTTCTTCTTTTTTATATATCAAAAAGTAAAATCACAAAAATACTGAACTTAGAGGAAAATCAATTCGTAAAGTCCATAATCACATGGCAAAATCAAATAACAAACGCATCAAAAACGAATGGACAAGAACTGTCATATTCCTGACTTGGTACAGGCATTTTCAAATGTAGAAAACGGTGGATTAAACCTGGTTTTATAGCGCTAACCCTCTCACTTTGATGACAAACTCATCAATTTCCGTTGTATTTACATTGATGCGTTAATTAAACAGACACAATAAATGAAATAATAGTCAGAATATGGGTACATCAGTCATCATCGTATAACAATTTTAAAAGAAACAATTTAACAGAACACAGAAACATCTATCTACAAACACATTATTGATTTGTGTGTCTGACGTCAGAAAAATGTATACGTCACATAGATTTGTCGTTCAATGTGCATACAAACAATTTTAAAATTTACCTAGGCAATGTTAGCATACAGGGTTAAAAAATCAAAAGTATGTAAGAATAAATTTCAGAAATAGACCGAGATTAAAACTTGTCCAAAAGTTATATATAGAATTTATAAGAATCCACAAATAGTTAATTCCACTACGTGATTGAATGATTTTGACGTTTGTGGTTCAACGTATATTGTAATTCATAATAGAAATATATCATAATGACATAAAATAGAACAATATCGTACTGACGGGATCTTTTAAGGTACAGAGTCACGTTATAAGAACCAAAAAAATACAAAAAGTCGCATATACAAAACACACCACCAAAAAATGAAAGACAATACAAACACATTGACGAGATGTATAAGTACCGAGCCACGTCAAACAAATATCACATAAAACCATTCAACAGTAATATTAATAATAGAACAAAGACAAATGAAAGAACTATAAAACACGTTGTTAAGATGATCAACAACATCAGTACGCAGAATCTAAGCACTCACTATATGCTAAATGTAAATATGAAATTGTTGTGATATGTCCTTTCATTATACTAGTATAAAATACTTTCCTTATTTCGGATTTAGAGATCGATCAATGTGTTACTATTGTAGATTAACCATAAAGAATTACTATTTGGCATCAGAACACACCAACCTATGTCTAAAACACCGCAAAAGGAAGAAAAACACAATCAATAATGACTAGGAACTTAACATATGGTTCCGCGCTTTGTGGTTTTCTAACTGGCAGTATATAGCCGTGTCAAAGTGGAGCATCCGTTAACATAGGCGAGATGTACAAGTTCGCAGCCACGTCCGGTCAGATTAGGGACAACTTTTTGAGAGATTTGCATGTAGCCTGTTGCAAGGCTAAATTTCTAACGCTGTCCAACATACCTCATTTTCCCAGTTGATTCTAAATTAATCAAATCTTCATCCCAGACAGCCTCTTACACGTCCACCATTTCTCGAATTTGTTCTACCGAATTAAGACTTTTAACTGCAAAAAAAATAATAGCAACAGAACGGATGGAGCAGGATTTGGTTACTCTTCCGAAGCTTTCAAGATCACCCTCATTTTTGGAAGGGTTCGTGTTGTTCAGTACTATTGTTTGTCTTGATTTTTTTAAGGTTAGTCTTGGCGTTGTCGGTGTATTTTTAATTTCTGGTATCAGTCGCCTCTCTTTAACAGGACTTATATTTTGTATTCATTGTTTTTCTTGTCCTAAACATCCATGAAAAATTAGCCACTGGACATTTTGCAATGAACAGTCAACCAATCATAGTGCATGCAGTATACATGGTTTACATGACAAAAGAACGCTTCATTCTTGCTTAGATAGACGTTTATGTTACTGAGCCAATTTTTAAATACACATGTAAATATGAAAAAGATGTGGTATGATTGCCAATGAAACACCTCTCTACAAGAAGACCAAATGACAGAAATAAAAAAAACTTTAGGCCACCGTACGGCCATCGACAATGAGCAAAGCATGTGGCGGGGTCAATCATGTTAACTGGATCCAAACTCTCCCCCTAACCTGGGACAGTGGTGTAACTGTACATCATAAGAACAAACTATATAAATCAGTTAAAAAAAGGCTTAACTCATCAGATAGACACAAATAGAAATACATCGAACAAAAACATAATTGATGTGGCCGGTTAGACACAAATAGAAATATACATCTAACAATACACAGGGACGTGGTCGGGTACTTGTATATACCAACACCAAATAGAAATACATCTAACAAAAACATAGTGGATGTGGCCGGTTAGACACAAATAGAAATATACATCTAACAATACGCAGGGACGTGGTCGGGTACTTGTATATACCAACACCCAAAAAGTAAAGATCTGCTTAAGGTGGTACCTCACACTACAGGGAGATAACTCTGTAAAATCAGCAGAACGTTTTAATAACGTTGTGTTCATAAGGTAATATTAAGCTTCCCAATGATCAAAATAAGTGTTTGTCAACTGCTATATATAACCAGTGTAATTCTTCTGATAAAACGGTTGGTTCAATTTTTTTGAAATTTTTATATTTTTTTCAAAGGGTCAAAGTAAATACTTTGTCAAAATTTTAAGAAAATTAAACGAGCCAAACTAATTTTAGTTAAAGTGTTGGGTACCACCTTAACACTGCAACTGACCCCATTAACCCTTGCAGTCTTTAGGGAAATATCCTTCAGCAGGGTTGAACATTTTGGATACCTCTACGAGAGCTGTAATTGTATATTATTATGTCATTTGTATCTTCAGTCAGTTCCACCCGTTCTATCTACATTAGGTAATTCTTTCCAACATTTTATTAATATGGAAATACACATGTAATAAAACTCACTTTGAAAACGATACTAGGGGGAAGGAATTGAAAGCTATGAAAACTTTTGAACTACTTCCGAAATTTACAATTGGCTGAATGTGTTGGTAATCGTCTCTTCGAAAACTCCCATTTGTGGTGTTAAATAATTTATAAAAATCATAAGTGACTGTCACATTAAAAGTACAAGAAACAAATGGTGTTATAAAATTGAAACTGTACATCCAAGAATAAAAACATGCAAGAATAAAAACATACAATTTTTAAAGAATTATTGGACACGCGTAGTATGTAATTGTAGACCGACGAAAACAACTCATAATTAAAGTTCTGTCACATTATTAATTCTTTGAAATTCCCAACAAAAAAACGACACCAACCATTCGGCCCTTAAAAATGTCTTCGGAAAGATCATGTGAGAATACGTATTCATCGTCAGCAGGTTGTAGATGTAGTTGTACATGTGATTTTGTAAATAGTATAGGTGCTTTAAAATTTGCAAGTTCATTATAGTCATAGATAAATTAAAATAACATGTATATAAACAAACTCATCAAAGATACCAGGATTAAATGTAATAATCTTATTTTTTTTACTCACTACATTACACTATGCAACATTTAATACAATTACAAAGGAGATGCCGTATGATAGTATTTTTATGCCCCACCTACGATAGTAGAGGGGCATTATGTTTTCTGGTCTGTGCCTCCGTTCGTCCGTTCGTCCGTGCGTCCGTTCGTCCGTCTGTGCGTCCGTTCGCTTCAAGTTAAAGTTTTTGGTCAAGGTAGTTTTTGAAGAAGTTGAAGTCTAATGAACTTGATACTTAGTACACATGTTCCCTATGATATGATCTTTCTAATTTTAATTCCAAATTAAAGTTTTGACCCGAATTTCACAGTCCACTGAACATAGAAAATGATAGTGCGAGTGGGGCATCCGTGTACTTGGGACACATTCTTGTTTTAAGAAGTTATGATGAGGTTTTTTTTATAATAAAAGTTTTTGGTTCTTTATTTACTAATACGTTTAATTGTTTGGTATTTTGATTAATATTTGTGTTCATTGTTCAATATATATATTTCATTTAATCAAGTATTTTTTTATGAAGTATACTTGGTTTTGTTTCTTAAAATCTAAATTTATGTTATTTCCTTTTCACATTTCTTTATTTCGTTTTTCAGAATGTTTTAATAGCTACTGGTTTACCCAGCACAGCCAATGTGACACAACAACCATCCTTTTGTCTCCAAGACCACAACCCAGGATGAGGGCAGAAATGGTCACCCAAACTCAAGAAAGGTTTTTAAAGGAGTAGCTGACAGTTGACCCCAGTAGCTACCGGATTTGTGATTAGGATCAAAGTGACCTAAAGAGGCTCTGAGTTGGTTGCTCATTGCAAAACTGTAATTCCTGGGTCCATGCTATGTGTAGAGGTATAGGATCGAAAACAAAATCATCGTTGAGTATAATAAAATGCCACTGTTCGCAACAAATTGGAAGTGCATAAAAACTGATAAATAAAATATTTATAGCTCACCTCATCTAGTCTATCTTGTTTCGACAACCTTTAAACCATTTTTTTTTTCTTATCAGGTAGGCCAGATGTCATCCACATGTACATCTTGCTTTTGCGATAAATGTTCTCGAATGAAAAATCACCACCTCCTCCTATTGAATCATGACCACTAGCACTGTGAGATTCGTTTGTTTGAATGAACGCAGAGACGTCTGGGGGACATTGTACTCTTGACAAATGAATCTCGGATAAATGTCTCCATATAAAAAGGCAAATTAAAATCAAAGAAAAATGGCAAAAACTTGTTTGTGCTTGAATGATAGTAGAGTTGTAACGCCTGATTCCGGCTCTAAATACATGGAGTGCCATGCAGTAGGTGAAAACTACTTCTGACATAAACACCATTCAAATAGAAGTACCAAGCTATGTCAAGCTAGGATTTGCACTTTTTTTCACTTCTTGAAGACAGTAAAGGACAAGAAGGTCTTGTGCCATGGAATGCCTAAATATCATAAGACTCTACAAGCTTTTGCAATGGGTCTAAATAAATAAATAAATTTGTTTTACTTTAAGCAAATCATATTAAGAAAACATCTTTAGAAGATCAAACCACACTACACTAATTTTTGATGCAGTCATTAGAACTCGTATCTTGTCAAAATGTCTTAAATAACTTGCATTCTGATTTAAGGTCTGTCCGTTGGTCCGTCTGTTTGTCCGTCAGTCAAGCTTCATGTTAAAGTGTTTGGTAAAGTTGTGATGAAGTTAAAGTCCAGTCAACTTGAAACTTAGTACACATGTTTAGTCGAATCGTTTGACTTTTAAATGGCCAAGCGTAACACTTAGTCTAAATACTTCTTTCAGCTTCCAAGAATAAATATTTTAGATTCGGACATAACATAGTACACCACTAGGCCCTACGGAGAAAGAATATTAAACGACATGATGAAAGCTATTTCAAAGGATGCTGGGTTAACAAAGCTGTACACAAATCACAATGTACGGGCTACAACAATCAAGGTGTTGGCACACTCCGGTGTCTCTGACAGAGAAATGATGAAAATAACTGGCCACAAATGTGAAAGTAGCTTGAACTCTGGTCATACAGATTATAGTGATAAACAAAAAAGGAATTACTCTGCCATTCTCCAGGGAGATTCTAATACTAGTGATACCCAAAACGCTATTACACCCCAACCGTTTTATCTAGCTCAATCTCAACCGTACGGCAAAATTTCCCAATTGCAAACGAGACGAGGATGCCGTTGACACAAATCAACAGATAAATAGCTAACCCCTAGCTTCGATGTATCAAAAACAATGTTACCTTTCAGTGGAGTTTTTATTCCCGACGGTATCTACAGCCCAGTAGTCAGCACTTCTGTGTTGACATGAATTATCATTGATATGGTCATGGTTATAAATTAACTGTTTACAAAACTATGACTTTTCTCTACCTCAGGAATAAATTACCTTAAAAGCTGTTTTTGACAAAACTTTCAGGAAATATTTTTTTTGGCCTTATTATCTTTTTTTTATCGAGCGTCACTGATGAGTCTTTTGTTGACGAAACGCGCGTCTAACTAATATACAAAATTTCAATCCAGAAATCTTATAATGAGTATATTTACTTAAGGTGATATTGCTAAAAATCCAGGCCCAATAAAGTATTCATGTGGAACATCAAAAAGAAAAATCAGCAGACTATACAATGTGGAGATTGTCCGAAATTGTCTCTTCGGACACCACATTAAATGTATTAACATGCTTTTACACGAATATAATTAACTGTCCAATATCATAAGAGAGAGTTGGTTCTGCAAATCATGTATATTAGAATATTTTACCAATTAATTTTTGAGCTGTCAATCAACGAGGAAACAGCTGATTTGATGTATCTCCCCTGTCATTCAACCACCATTTCCGGATTTACAGGTGTAAATATTTGGAAATCAAGAGCAGAAGCCACATGCACGAAGATGTCCTTAACGAGGTAACTAAAAGTAAGTTCGGAGCAGTATCATCAGCAACTTAATGTGTTTGTATTTGAATATCAACAGCATTCGTTATACATTTGAATCCATTAATAGAGATTATAAAAATTTTATATTTTCAATAATCTGGTTTAATTCAATCAAATATTTGTGTGGGTGTTGTGCACAGCCTGTAGCTCATTGCCATATTCGGCATGGCCATAGATGGCGCTCGCAGCTTGAATCAGAATTTTGGAATTTCCGTATCAGCTTGAATTAGAATTTTGGAATTCCCGTATCGGGCACTTGTTAATTTGAGTCAACAGCAGGTGTTACACAAATTAGTTAAACTATTTAAAAGAAAAAGAAAAGATGCCAAACAAGAGAAATGCCATAGGATCGCCATCAAGGGCCATGGGAAAGAAGAGAAGAACGGCTAACAGGACAGGAGGACAAAGAGTGCAGAACGAAGACATCCCCCACAAGAAGGACGGAGCTGGCCGGAAAAGAACTGCCAAGAAAACACAAGGGTTCGGACACGTGGTGGCAGAAGGACCGGTGGAAACTACTGATTTCTCATCAGGTAATGAGTCGGAGAAGGGTGTACGAGCGTTCCCCGCTTTGAGGCACGACCCGTTACACCAAAACTTTGAAATTGCAAATAATTCCATTGATTTCCCTCCGTCACTCCGTCACAAGAATCTAGCATTCATGACACAGTAGGGGAACACGTGCCTTTTAAAATTAAGGAAAAAATTTGGGAGGGAAAGTTTATTGAGCTTCATTCTCTTTTGAGAAGGCAAAAAGCAATGGAAGAGGTGGACGAGGACGATTTGAAATTAAAAAGGGGGAAAATTTGCATTGAAAAAAGATCGTCGAGTGTTTATTTGTCCATGTGAACATTAGGGCAAGTGAAGTGTATTTATACAGAACAGATGGAACTCATTTGTCACAAACTGGAAATCAGGTTTTCTTAAATAATATACAAGGGTTTTTTTTTTTTTTGGGGGGGGGGGGGGGGGGGGGTTGAGTCTTTCCTACGCATAACATAATCAACTTTTCCAAAGATTCAATAATGAAAATTTTGTGGAGGGGAGAACCCATGTCAGATTTGGTAGCTGACTTGGGCTCTCATGTGGTGGTCCAGGGAGACTGGTAGTGATTGGGGGATCATTTCACTCGGCCCTTGCTCTGGGCCTGACAATTTCTAAAATTTGCAGGTTTGGAAAAATGTGGTTAGTGGTAACGGTGGGGTCTACAGATGGGTGACTCTGTGACCTCCTCCACCTGCCAACAGGTGGGGCACTAATAACTGGAGCATTGGTAATACGAGTGTTTTCCCCGGTAACTCCCCATGGTAGGTGGTGGTGTAACCGTGTTTAACTACCAGGGGTTTTATGACACTATATCAACATAGGTCAGCTGATAGCCATTGTGTATAGGTAATCGGTAGTCACCCTGGCGCCTCAACAAAATATTATAGAATACTCTGTAGCCAAAGTAATGCCACAAAGTAAAAATGTATATTCATGTCATGAAAATGTAAATGCAAGTTGGTGTAATAAAATGTTTAATTCAAAGGAATGTTTTGTATAAGTTGTAAATGAAATACAGAGAATGGAACCTCTACACACATGAGTATTATATACAGAAAGTCTTTAGTATTTTAATTTTGGTATTTGTGAATTACAATTAACAACAGACAAAGAGAGACAACTCTAGATTAATTTTAACATAGTTTAGAAAATACGTCAACAACTCTTGATCGTTGTTCTTCGTCTCATTGTTATTCGTTCAATATTGATAAAGGGTCTTCTTATATGAGTATTGCAATTAAAGACTTACTACATGGAAATCTATAGACGATTTTCCCTTTTATCATCCATCTGAATGGAGGTAGCTTTTGGAAACAAAACATGGTTCTTCTCTGTGATATATAAATCTCCTAGTATGTCAGATGACCCTTTCTATGTCAGACTGTACCAAAAAAAAAGACAAAATTATATCTTAATATGACAATTATGTCTTTAATGGTGACTAATTATGATATGTGATAAGAGATATCTGTAATGTTTTTAATTTAAAGATTCTCATTAAGAAAGCAACATGTTTTCATCAAATAATATTTAAGAGAGAGGTGTGCCGCAGGCAAGAAATCTGAAGAAACTTTTTCTTACAAATAAAGGAAGTGTACAACAAAACTAAAAAACTGTCCTCTCTTAAAATAATGTTGTAATTGCAAAACAAGAGGAGGTCAGTGAGATATTTAAGGACCATTTTGTAAACCATGTAAATTTTCCAAAGAATAGAGGAAGCAGTCAAATAAAGATTGATGATGATCACCGGAGTATTATTGCCATTAGATCAAATCTTCTAGATTTTGATCAAAACAGTTTTAATTGTCCCTTTTTCATCAAGACGTTGTTGTGAAACGTATACGTTAAATTAATGTTAAAACAGCATAGAATACATGGAATCAGATGGTATTTCACTTTAAATACAACATTTTGCGAAATCTGCTATAGTAAAACCTCTTACAGATATTAGTAATTATTCATTATCATCATCAACCTTCTTTGACCGTCTTCAGGAAGCTCAAGTTGAACCTATCCAGAAAGAGAATAGTGTATTAGAAAATTGAAAAGCCATAGTACAATTAGTACAGTACTTTGACAATATCTTCAATCCATATTTTGGTACCTTTAATTTTAGATTAGTCTTTGGATGTCGGTCTACTTTATTTAGAGTGATTAAAGTTTGAAAATTAGCCTTAGACCAACATAAATACCTTACAGCTATCCTTATGGAATTGTCGAAAACTTTTGAATGTCTCCACAGTGACTTACTGCTACTGAAACTAAAAACCTATAGTCTCTCCCAATCCTCACTTGATATATTATATAGGGTTTTTTTAACAAAAAGAAAACAGAACAGTGTGAAAATCAACCAAAATTTAAGTGCAATGCTTGACATATTTAAAGGGGTAACACAAGATTCTATTCTTGGGCCCGTTTTATTCAATTATTTTATAAACGATTTATTCTTTTTTTGTATGATAAATCTGTTCTTTATATAACTATGCTGATGATAATACTTTTGTCAGTCTAAAAAATCCTTTTTGCTCTCGAGGAATTATTTAATCAGTGGTTTTCTTCAAATGAAATGCAGGCCAACCCAGAGAAATTTCAAGCTATCTCTCGGCCAAAAACCTATGATAAAAAGGTTGTGTTTGATTTAATGGTATTTCTAAATCATGTGAGGTCAAGAGTTAGAATAATGACTTCGGGTAAAAACTGGTCTTTCTATTAGGCTTACCTTGTGCGTAAAGTGAAACTAGTCAGCATGTCTTCTAGTACAAAACCAGGTATATATTCAAATATCATCTTAAATATGAATGTTAGTGCAACCTACCAATTTAGAAAAAGATGTGATCCGAAAAATACAAAGTTAACTTAAAAATTATGTGACAAGTCTATACTGTAACAACATTCAACAACTTGCAAAGGAATCCTTTAGTCTTCACTTTGTAACGAAAAAACGATGTGTAGGTTTAGAGATGGACGGATTCATTATAAAAATTTACTATTTTAAGGAAATATTATTCATGAAATGCGTTTTTAGTAAAATTATGATTTGCACGCACCTTTCTTAATTTTATAAGAATTAAAAGAATTTGGCGCGCTTTGTGCATTTTAAAGGAGCAAGAACAATGACTTTACGTCATAGTACATTTTACAGCATCAGAGTAAAAAAAACAATGATCAAAAAGTTACCCCTTGGCACTGAACGTAGTGACCCAAAAGTGGCCCATGGCACAGAGATGGTTAACGGCATCACACCGGCGATGGCGTCATAGAGCATTGACGGCGTTTTCGTGATGGCAAGGAAGCTCCATGGTTCCGTGTTTACATTCAATGCCATCGTTCCACAAAGAATCGTACGACAATCTTAGATATCTCGTCGGTCGCAAGTTTTTTACCGTTTCCTAAAAAATCTTAAGTACAATTTTATCGTAAGTTTGATCGTTAAGTTACAAGTAGTAACAAGCACTCGTACGACAAAATTAGAGAAAAATGTCTGCGTTCATGACGGTACACAATGGGGGATAAAGGTTTAGGAAAAAAAGAACGTCCAGAAAGCCGTCGATAGCGCTAGACATTTTGTCAGATCGGGAACTGATAGAGCAGTATCGTTTCCCTCGTCAGGGAATTTTGTCCTTGACGAATCTTGACAAAGAAGATATCCAGAAATCGACAGCTAGATGCCATGCCATACCACCCTTTCTACAGGTATACTTTTAATGAAACAAGATCAGTAGTATCCTCACACCATATCCATGACAACAGTATTATCAATCAAAAGCGACGTCTATGTCTAATTATGTCCCTTTAATATAATAACCTTGATGGACAAAGGCGTACCTTAATTGCGCAACTCGTACCAAAGTTTTAACAACTAGTACATTTACCACTTTTTGTGTATGTCATTCTTATAGCATTACGCTACATGTAGCAACAAAATGAATAACTACATTTTCATATAGCATTCCACTAGGACAAAACGTATTTTTATAGAGTAATCGCTATATAGTAATAAAATTGAGAATGGAAATGGGGAATGTGCCAAAGAGACAACAACCCGACCATAGAAAAAAACAACAGCAGAAGGTCACCAACAGGTCTTCAATGTAGCGAGAAATTCCCGCACCCGGAGGCGTCCTTCAACTGGCCCTTAAACAAATATATACTAGTTCAGTGATAAGGAACGCCATACTAATTTCCAAATTGTACACAAGAAACTAAAATTAAAATAATACAAGACTAACAAAGGCCAGAGTCTCCTGACTTGGGACAGGCGCAAAAATGCGGCGGGGTTAAACATGTTTGTGAGGTCTCAACCCTCCCCCTATACCTCTAGCCAATGTAGAAAAGTAAACGCATAACAATACGCACATCAAAATTCAGTTCAAGAGAAGTCCAAGTCTGATGTCAGAAGATGTAACCAAAGAAAATAAACAAAATGACAATAATACATAAATAACAACAGACTACTAGCAGTTAACTGACATGCCAGCTCCAGACTTCAATTAAACTGACTGAAAGATTATGATTTCATCATATGAACATCAGGCACAATCCTTCCAGTTAGGGGTTTAGTATCATACCATCATAACATATATGAGAAGAACATAACCCGTGTCATGCCAACAACTGGTTTTTGAATAAATGTGTTTAGTTCCAATGCAAAGACCCTATAAGTGAATCAATATTAACGCCAAAATATGCAATCTTTAATGACCTGACAACAGTATCGTAACTATATCCCTTCTTAATAAGTCTATTCAAAGGTTTTGTTAGTTTTTGAGGTGAATACTGACACTTTGTGCTTTATAAAGAATATTTCCATAAAAAATTGGATGTGAAATACCTGAACGTATAAGAAGTCTGCATGTTGAGCTATATTTACGAATGATGTCCTTATACCGATGATAAAATTTAGTAAATGTTTTGACTAGTTCATGATATCGAAAACCCTGGTGTAATAATTTTTCAGTAATACATAAATTTCTCTCGTTAAAATCTAAAACAGTGTTACATACACGAGCGAGTCGTACAAGTTGAGATATATAAACACCGTAAGATGGTGACAAGGGAACGTCACCATCTAAAAATGGATAATTAACGATAGGAAATGAAAAATCATCTCTTTTATCATAAATTTTAGTATTCAGCTTTCCGTTAGTGATATAGATATCAAGATCGAGGAAAGGGCAGTGGTCATTGTTAGTATTAGCTTTATTTAAAGTAAGTTCAACAGGATAAATTTCTTTAATATACATACTGAAGTCGTCATTATTGAGAGCCAAAATATCATCCAAATATCTAAAAGTATTATTAAATTTGTTTATCAGATGTTGTTTCGATGGGTCTTTGCTTATTTTTGTCATCAATTGTAACTCATAGCAATACAAAAACAGGTCCGCAATAAGTGGTGCACAGTTAGTCCCCATTGGAATTCCGATAATCTGACGATATACGGAATCCCCAAAGCGAACAAAAATGTTATCTAATAAAAATTCAAGGGCATATATAGTATCAAAGCATGTCCAATTGACATAGTTTTTTTGTTTATTGCTACTAAAAAATGACCTAAAAGAGTTTGAACATATATATTCACATTCTGACTTTTTAAATGCCCATTTAATTAGGTGTGTGAATTTTTTCTTAATGAGAATGTGAGGCAATGTGGTATACAGGGTAGAAAAATCAAAACTTTGAACAGATTTAAAATCACCAATATAAGCATGCAATTTATCAAGTACTTCCAACGAGTTCTTGACACTCCAAAAGTAATTAATTCCACTATTTTCGAAGGCCTTATTTGAACAATTTATTATCAGGTTTTTAATTGTACCAAGTGTGCTGGTAAGAAGAATAGACAATTTAGTAGTGGAACAATGGCTTGAAGACGAAATAAATCTATATTTGTAAGGTGTTTTGTGTAGCTTCGGAAGCCAGTACATAGTTGGGACTTTCATTGTATTTGGCTCTGCTTGTTAAGCGGTAGCTAAAAGTTTATGTTTGTTACAGATGTTATACAGTACTTGCAACCTTAGGCGTTACTATTTCAGCGATCAATCAGCGGTCATCGATCAGTCACCGATCAGTCAAGTTCGCGTCAAACTCACGTCATCAATCCGTCAGACTTATAGTAAAAGTAATTGACTGATCCGACTGATCGGACGGATAGTACCGATCGACCTTGATGACGGATTGAACTTTAATACGTCACATGATGAACTAATACAAATTACGGAATCTTAGTTTCGTTTAATTTTTATTAAAATGGCGACTCGTGAAAATCGAACGTTCAATGATACATTTTGTTTATTAATTATTTAGCAAAGTTTTATGAATTGAAATGAAAAGAAATGTACAGATAAAACCTAAATTAAAATATCATCATTAAATAATGGTCTTTTTCGTTTTATTTAGGTTATATATTTTCAAACCCGGCGAGTGTCTACATCGCGAAATTGATTTTATTATTTTCCAAACATACTCGGGAAAAACAAAATGAAAGGATCAGTTATTGAAAAATGTAGTCTATTTTTTTTCAATATTTTAAATTTTTGTATCCTTATCATCATAAAATTAAAATCATAATCATGGACTTTCTATATTCTCGTCACAATCGAAGCCTTTAAAATAACAAATTACAAAAATAACTACTCCTAAACAATAAAAAGTACAAAAATTCAATGGTGGTAAACATAAATACATTCCTTAAAAAGAAAGAAATAATTTTAAGCAGATTTATTCTTGAATAATTCACATTTTCTACAAAAATCATATGAAAATCACTTATAACAACTGATTGCAATTGAAATTACAAAATTTTCCAATATGAGAAGAAATATTTGCATTTTGGCAACGCGTACAAAAAATAATATCTTTTTCCTTAAAGTAAACATAATTTATGAAGAACAACCAATCCTGATGAACAAAAAGTAATGAAATCATATGGCGGTTAATAATTTATATCATAATAAAGCAATAACTGCATTCTTATTCCACAAAAATAAAAGTTTAAGCATTTTAAGTCTCATTATATCTCAATTCTAATTAGAAGACTTGTCTCAAGATGGTAAAATAACTGATTTCAAATAAAATAGTATCATTTTCAATAAAAAGAAGAATAGTTTTGGTTATTTTAAACGATGCGAATAATATTTTAGTATGATTTCTCTGACATTCTTTTAATTTTATGACAAAAAAAACTATTCTAAACTATTAAAAGTACAAAAATTTAATGGCGGTCAATAATTTTCAGTAAAATGAAGAAATATTTGCATTTTAGGCAACACGTACAAAAATTTAGTATCTTTTTCCTTAAAGTAAGCATATTTTATCAAGAACAGCCAATCTTGATGTATAAAAAGTACTGAAATCAAATGACGGTTAATAATTTGTATCAAAATAAATCAATAACTGCATTCTTATTCCACAAAAACAAAAGTTTAAGTATTTTGTTTCTCATTATATCTCAATTCTGATTAGAAGACTTGTCTCAAAATGGTAAAAATAACGGATTTCAAATAAAATAGTATCATTTTTGATAAAAAGAATAATAATTTTGGTTATTTTTAAACAATGCGAAGAAAATTTTAGTATGATTTTTCTGATATTCTTTTAATTTTATGAAAAAAAAACTATTCTAAACTATAAAAAGTACAAAAATTTAATGGCGGTCAATAATTTTCAGTAAAATGAAGAAATATTTGCATTTTAGGCAACGCGTACAAAAATTTAGTATCTTTTTCCTTAAAGTAAGCAGATTTTATGAAGAACAGCCAATCTTGATGTACAAAAAGTACTCAAATCATATGCGGTTAATAATTTGTATCAAAATAAATCAATAACTGCATTCTTATTCCACAAAATAAAAGTTTAAGTATTTTAATTCTCAATATATCTCAATTCTGATTAGAAGACTTGTCTCAAGATGGTAAAAATAACTGATTTTAAATAAAATATTATCATTTTTGATAAAAAGAATAATAATTTTGGTTATTTTATACATTGCGAACAAAATTTTAGTATGATTTTTCTGATATTCTTTTAATTTTATGAAAAAAAACTATTCTAAACTATAAAAAGTACAAAAATTTAATGGCGGTCAATAATTTTCAGTAAAATGAAGAAATATTTGCATTTTAGGCAACGCGTACAAAAATTTAGTATCTTTTTCCTTTAAGTAAGCATATTTTATGAAGAACAGCCAATCTTGATGTACAAAAAGTACTCAAATCATATGACGGTTAATAATTTGTATCAAAATAAATCAATAACTGCATTCTTATTCCACAAAAATAAAAGTTTAAGTATTTTAATTCTCATTATATCTCAATTCTGATTAGAAGACTTGTCTCAAGATGGTAAAAATAACTGATTTCAAATAAAATAGTATCATTTTTGATAAAAAGAAGAATAGTTTTGGTTATTTTAAACAATGCGAACAAAATTTTAGTATGATTTTTCTGATATTCTTTTAATTTTATGAAAAAAAAAACTATTCTAAACTATAAAAAGTACAAAAATTTAATGGCGGTCAATAATTTTCAGTAAAATGAAGAAATATTTGCATTTTAGGCAACGCGTACAAAAATTTAGTATCTTTTTCCTTTAAGTAAGCATATTTTATGAAGAACAGCCAATCTTGATGTACAAAAAGTACTCAAATCATATGACGGTTAATAATTTGTATCAAAATAAATCAATAACTGAATTCTTATTCCACAAAAATAAAAGTTTAAGTATTTTAATTCTCATTATATCTCAATTCTGATTAGAAGCCTTGTTTCAAGATGGTAAAAATAACTGATTTCAAATAAAATAGTATCATTTTTGATAAAAAGAAGAATAGTTTTGGTTATTTTAAACAATGCGAACAAAATTTTAGTATGATTTTTCTGATATTCTTTTAATTTTATGAAAAAAACTATTCTAAACTATAAAAAGTACAAAAATTTAATGGCGGTCAATAATTTTCAGTAAAATGAAGAAATATTTGCATTTTAGGCAACGCGTACAAAAATTTAGTATCTTTTTCCTTAAAGTAAGCAGATTTTATGAAGAACAGCCAATCTTGATGTACAAAAAGTACTCAAATCATATGACGGTTAATAAATTGTATCAAAATAAATCAATAACTGCATTCTTATTCCACAAAAATAAAAGTTTAAGTATATTAATTCTCATTATATCTCAATTCTGATTAGAAGACTTGTCTCAAGATGGTAGAAATAACTGATTTCAAATAAAATAGTATCATTTTTGATAAAAAGAAGAATAGTTTTCGTTATTTTAAACAATGCGAACAAAATTTTAGTATGATTTTTCTGATATTCTTTTAATTTTATGTAAAAAACTATTCTGAACTATAAAAAGTACAAAAATTTAATGGCGGTCAATAATTTTCAGTAAAATGAAGAAATATTTGCATTTTAGGCAACGCGTACAAAAATTTAGTATCTTTTTCCTTAAAGTAAGCAGATTTTATGAAGAACAGCCAATCTTGATGTACAATAAGTACTCAAATCATATGACGGTTAATAATTTGTATCAAAATAAATCAATAACTGCATTCTTATTCCACAAAAATAAAAGTTTAAGTATTTTAATTCTCATTATATCTCAATTCTGATTAGAAGACTTGTCTCAAGATGGTAAAAATAACTGATTTAAAAAAAAAAATAGTATCATTTTTGATAAAAAGAAGAACAATTTTGGTAATTCTAAACAATGCGAAAAAAATTTTAATATTATTTCTTTGACATTCTTTTAATTTCACGAAAAAACAACCTATTCGAAACTATAGAAAGTTCAAAAATCGAATGGCGGTCAATAATAACCATTTTCGTAGGAATAAGTTTATGTTAACAGAGTCATATAATACAATTATGTATTACATGTCTCTGATGTTAACAATATTTAATACAAAACTATTAATCAACACAAACAATTTAACGCTCTAAGCATATATATACTATTTTCACTTTTTTATTGCAACCAATTTTATTACAAATTAACGTGTAAATTAAGGTGTCTTCGTAGAGGACCGCGTTCATCGTTTGTAAACACTGTCGATTTCGGTTTACATAAGAATTTTAAATATATACGTATCCGTCCGATCCGTGCATAAATTTAATTTACTGATCGATCGGTGACAGTTGTCAGGGTAACTCTCACATAGGTTATTTGACTTATCTGACGGATCCTATGGGTCACCGATCACTCATCGATCAGTCAAACATCCGTCACCGATCATTCACCGATCAGTCAAGTTCACGTCAAACAGTAACGCCTAAGGTTGCAAGTACTGTAGTAACACTATAGAAACCCGGATGTACTGCTAAGGAACGAAGGCCACGAAATTTGAGCTCCCGAAAAATTAGAAATTTACGTTGGATTTTGGTAGTGATTCTGAATGAATTAGTTGAGAAGTATTTAATATTATGATTGTTCATGTAAAGGCAATTCAAATTTATCCAGAAAATAAAGGTAAACGTGAAGAATTTGAAAATTCTGAACCAAGCGAGATCTTCAATTTGACGACGCTAACGTTGCAACGTCTTTAATAGTATCCTATTGTTCTTAAGATTTTTTTCAATATGGCGCCTTAGAAACGGTACCTCAATATAGAAAAAGTTAACTATGTTAAAAAGCACCTCGAATGTGCAATGAATAGGAGCAATGAAATTGAGGGGAGCATTGAAAATATTGGTCGTGTGATGCACAAAGCAGTAGATCGATGTAAAGAGAACATTTTAAACATAACAAGCTTTGAAACTGCAGTAGTACAAAATAAAGATCATAGTGGAAAATTAGATTCTCAATTGCGTAATATGGAAGATGATGAGATAGAGCTCAAGTGGCGCTCAATGAAAACCAACCTCATCTTTACTGGCATCCAATTTCACCCAGAAGAAAACACTGAGGATAAACTTAATTCTTTTATCAAACAAAAGTTGAAAATTGACAAAAGAGTAAACTTCGTATGCGTCCATCGATTCGGAAAAAGAGGTCCCAGAGGTAATCGTCCGATATTAGCAAAATTTGTATCAATTGAGGACAAAGAAATTGTGCTCAAAAACGGATACAAATAAAAAGAGACACAATTCGGAGTTAAAGAACAGTTTCCAAAAGAAATCGAACAACAACGAAAACCTTTATACCCAGTTGCAAAACAGGCAAGAAACGAAAAAGAAAAGTACGTAATATGGTAAGAGACAAATTGTACATTGATGGTGATTTGTACAAACCAAACACTGAAGGAGTTGGAAATGTAAATGATGTTTTGAGTTTTATACAGCGGAGAAATATAACACAACAATACGAAAGATCAACAAATGAACCTCAATCATCGCAGCTTGGAAGGTTTCAACGTGTTCAAACTAGATTTGACTACCAAACAGTAAAGATTGCAGACGATTCTAGAAGAAATACCTAACAATTAACAGTGTTTTAAACATGAAACCAAGATATTCTACTTAAAAGTGAAAAGAGAACATTACTTCATTAAATTATTGCTTTGCTATTAATCATTTTTAAAGACAATCCGGTACAGGTATAAATGTTTCTATGAAAACCTCTTGTTTTACCATAGCTGTGACAGAGGGTTACTTTGTTGTTATTGTTTTCTGTTATACCATTGTATCCACAAAGGTTTACGGAATAAACTTGAACTTGTATATATCTACACTAGGTCATATCAGTGTATCACAAGTTTGTTGATCGTTAAGGATATCCGTTTCACGGATGATATCGGATATGTTTCTAATGTAAATACAATTTTTTTATAGTCGTAGTATGCTAAATCAATAAATAAATAAATGTGTCCATAGTACACGATCATTTTCTCTGATCAGTGGACCGTTAAATTAACATTTAAATTAGAAAGATCATATCATAGCGAACGTCTGTAAGTTTCAAGCTGATTGGACGGCAACTGCATCAAAAACGTATAGTATACAAATAGTGACGTGCTGTGAAAAAAACACGAAACAAAATTTGCATTGACAGTTGTATACTCAGTTTTATATGAACAAGCAATATTTTACAATGGTCAGTTCTGATAATGGATTTCCCGTTTTTCTGCTTCAAACACAGAATTATTGTCCAGGTTGAATCACGAAACGAATTGTCTTTAAACATAAGCAGCAAAATCAATTTAACACACAAACACAGAAGAAGCAATTATAGTTATATCATTACAATACGTAATTTCTATAGCATCACACTAAGTCTATCCTAAAGCATAAAATTAAGTCATTACAATAACATCACACTATGTCATTTATATAGCGTCACAGAAGGACATTGATTTTCCTTTAACAATTAACTAGGACATTCATATAGATTCCAAGTGACATTCGTATATCATCACAATGAGTCATTCCGATGCCATCACTCGACGTAATCCCCATAGCACCTAACTAGGATTTTCTTACAATATCACAGTCATTCATAAAGCATCATACTAGAACATTCCAATAGCGTCACATAAGGGCGTTTTTCAATAAAAGCGTGACTTTCAGACCTAAACAAAATGGAAAATAAACTTGTCTAAAATTTTATTTCAAGAGTAATTTTTAATACCTCTATTATACAAAAAGTGCAATCTTAAATAGAGTACTGTCGGGTATTTTCGACCAGAGGCAGTTTTCGACCACCGAACATTTCGGGAGCGATTTCATGCACGCGAGGCGTTGTTTCCGCATCCTTTCCGCGTGCAGATCTGCAGAACTAAATATTTGTCATGGAAGGTTAGGTTAGCTGCAATTCACGAAAAGAAGTAGTAAGTTACATAATTTGTAACGGTTGTCGTGGAAAATCTCGCCATGATAAAAACAAGTATTACGTCATGTGTTAAAAAATATCTGTCTTTCAACAAATGATTTCAGTAAAAAACACCTACTGTTCAAGCATGAAAACCTAATGACACTGTTCGCTAAATTCCTGGGAATAAAAATGAACTTGTGACATAAATGAATAAATCAGACGCATTTTAAAAAATATTTTGCCGATAATCAACTTATATCCCTTTCACACGTATTTCGCCTATTTTCGACCAGTCTTGTATATTTTGTGTTCCTATGGACGCTTTGTTTACGTTTTTCAAGGCTACAGTGACGTCACAATATGAATGACGTAACGAAATCGGGCACCTTGTATAGACAATGTCATAGTCAGAAGGACAATGTTATCGCAATTGGAATGTCGAATACACTGTGATTGTAATTTTTTTTACTAGCTGAAAATAAGAAAATCAAAACTTTATCTGAGCAACAAGATCAAAATGCAGTCTGCTTTTGAAGGATATTTTTTAGTCCAAACTTATTTTTTTCCTCGCGAAATCAAAGCAATTTGTCTACGTGTCAATAGAAAACCCGAAGACGTTTATAAAATACATTTGTACTCCCTAAAAGAGGGTGGACGGGAGGGGTTTGACAAGGGGTAGCAATCACCACTTCCCTTCTTTTAATATCAACTTGAGCTAACAATCCCTCCCCTTTACTCCCTGTTCTCATTCCCCTTAACCCGACCCTCTTATTTTACTCCCAGTTACTCCCGATTATCGCCTCCCTTATCCCAGGGACCCCATGTCCACCAACTCCTACCTGTTTTCTCTGTTGTGTTTGTTTTTCTCGTGGTGCACTTGGGTCACCTTCCAGGTTGTTAAAATTTAAATGTTTTTGTTCACTTTTTTTACGCTAAAAATGTACATGTATTAATATAAGTAAGAAGGTGTGGTATGAGTGCCAATGAGACAACTCTCCACATTGTTTGTTTATATTGTATTAGTATTTTCGAAAGTGTGTAATCATATTTGTATTTAATTTAATGCCTCAGTTGCTACAGGTTGGGTTTTTTTCGGTCTGTTTTATTTGCTTCATCTTTGTCCCGTAACACTCCAAATATACTGTATAGGATCATTTCCTTCATTTAACTTGTCTGGGAAATGCAAAATGACCGGGTATACTAAATTTGTGTGTACATGTGCAAACTAAAATCGTATTGATACATGAAATAGATACATTTCAAAAGCGATAAAAACAGGGTATCTTCAAGTATAAGTGATTTCCATTTAACCCCATTTCGTCTCGTTTGTACATCCTTAATGCCTGGATTAAGTTTCAATGAAGTCATAAAATACATGTATCATCGCGTTGGCACAATTTCTTGTTTAAGCAGGTTTTTACCTCACCTTTTTCTGCTTTCAGATTTTCAAATACAATGGGGAAACGAAACAAGTACAGAAATTATGCTCTAGAGGATATCAAAAATGCAGTACAAATGGTTGAAAATAAGGCAATGTCAATTCGATCCGCATCACGACAATACAATGTTCCAAAAACGACTATTATAGACAAACGTAATGGCAGATCTAGTTTTCAAGCAAGATCAGGACCTAGTCCGGTATTATTTGATAGTGAGGAAGAAATGCTAGTCCACTGGGTCATAGCTATGGCAAAAATCGGTTATGGCCAAACAAGACAGCAACTTCTGTATACGGTGAAGACAATTTTGGATCATGACCAGGATCTCGGTAATGACGACGATATGAATTGTAAAGATGCCCAGGTTGATAGTCGTCCAGTTACCAATAGTTCTGGGACCTACAATCTAGATCAAGAACCCGTACAAATTGCTGATGAGGCGGATACAGAAATTGCTTTAATGCCATCTGAATTTTTTGACTCTGTCTCATGTGAAACATCACATACAATAGTTGAAGAATTGCATGATCAGCCTCCTTGTCTTTATCCAGAAACCATTATACAAGTTAATCAATGCAATGTCAATGTAACACCACACAAAGACGAAAACAAACAATCGTGTGAAAAAGCACCTTCATCATCTTTTGAACTCCTACTTGTTACTCCAAGTGAACAAAAGACTCTCAAGAAAAAGAAAACTCGCACTGTACTACCAAAAGCCGTATCAGGATCGGAAATGATAAAAATTTTAGAGAATAGAAAACAGCAGAAAGAAGATGAACAGGAAATGAAAGAAAAGCGTAAGATTGATAGAGAATTAAAACGCAAACTAAAGGAAGAGGAAAATGCTAAAAAGGAAGAGAAAAAGAACGAGAAAAAGAAAAGAATGGAAGAAAATAAGAAACGTAAATTATCCAAAAAACAAAAGAAATCAGAGAAATCGACTACTTCCAGGTTTTGTTCCAAGTGTTTACTTGAAACAGACGATGTTTATATATGTTGCGAGATTTGCTCCTCCTTTTATCATGCAAAATGCTCTGGTGTTGACTTTTCTTGTGTGCATATTGACGACATCGTTAGCTTTCCATATGAGTGTGATGATTGCCTCTAAAAACCGTCAGATATATTATGTGACAAAATTTTCAAAATGAATGTATGACTTGTTACAAATTCTATATATTTATTACTACAGTGCAATGATTTAAAAGAAATAATATTGCTACATGTATACTGTACTGCATTATCTGTTGTTATTTTCGATAGTTGGGACACATTTTTTGGGGGAGTCATTAGTCTTTGGTACGGGTGTGTGTTGCAGTCTTTAGTTTTTTGTGGGGCTCGTGTTGATCGATCGTTAGTTTTTTTGGGATTCGTGTTGCAGTCTTATGATTTTGTGGGGTTCGTGTTGCACAGTCTAGTTTTTTGTGGGTTTCGTGTTGCACAATCTTTAGTTATTGTAGGGTTAGTGATGCCCAGTCTTTAGTTTTTTGTGGGGTTTGTGTTGCTCACTCTTAGTTTTCTGTGTTGGGTATGTGTGGACTGTCGTCGTATTTTTTTTAGTTTAATTGTCCCTTTGGTATCTGCCCGCCCCCCCCCCCCCCCCTCAGTGTATTTTAACTTAGAATACAGAACATTTTAAAAATGATAAATTCAGCGTGGCTTCGGCAATTTGTTATAATCGTTTTTCTGATAAATAATTACTTGCCGTAACTTTAGGGAGAAACTATTTTATTTTTATTTGTTTGAGGGGGATATCATAATGTTAGTCCTATATTATAAGCCTTCTTGTGTTCAATGCATGTTCAAGCGCGTGTTCTTTATCAATAAATTATGGACCGTAAAAGGGCACACTGAATGAACAATATCACGTGCACCACTATAATAATTCACACAAAGAAACACTTACTTTATTCATCTGACAATGTGATCTTATCAATACAGGTCACGACAATTAATTTAAATTCGCACAAGTATTCACAAGCCCCGTGCAAGCAGTTGTAGAGGTTCATTTTTTCTTGTGAAATCGGCTTAAAACAGGAAATTCGAAATTTTCAGAAACACAACATTGATTTTTTTTTAAAGCCTGCATGTCTGAATAATATCAGTTGCTGATCAAAACTTGTAACGTTCGTGTGAATAACTAAACGGTATCACTTTGAGAAGTTAAATGGCCGTTTACCTCCACTTACGATTGCAAAATAATTATCAATTAAACACTCCATGAACAATTGATTCCGGGGTCGAACCATAATATAATGTTATCAGTGATATGGCAGAAGGAAATTAGAAAGTGGTCGAAAATGTCCGACCGTGGTCGAAAATACCCGAATATTTAACAACGTCAAAATAGTCATTACTAATGCAATTATCAAAAATTAAGTATTGTTTCTTCGACGAAAATAATGTCCAATATGTAAAGATGTTCACTTATTACGTGAAGATGGCCATTGTTTTTTCTCTGACGTCACAATCGAATTTACCGTTAAGTGGTCGAAAACTGCCGACGTTGCCCTACTCTTTAAAATGATATTATTTTCATAATTTGTGTACTGTTTCGTAGAGGACATTTGTCCACTACGAAACTGCTTCTAAACACACATCTTATTGCAATTTTAAATGTCTCTAATAGACATTCCAGTTTGTTTACTTTATATACTAGAAAGATCTCATTTTTTTCTGAATTGGAGAACCATAATAGATATAGGATGATGTGGTGTGAGTGCCAATGAGACAACTCTCCATCCAAATAACAATTTTAAAAAAGTAAACCATTATACGTCAATGTACGGCCCTCAACACGTAGCCTTGGCTCACACCGAACAACAAGCTATAAAGGGCCCCAAAATTACTAGTGTAAAACCATTCAAACGGGAATACCAACGGTCTAATCTATATATAAAAAACGAGAAACGAGAAACACGTATAAATTACATAAACAAACGACAACTACTGTACATCAGATTCCTGACTAAGGACAGGTGCAAACATTTGCAGCGGGATTTAACTGTTAATGGTACCAAACCTTCTCCATTTTTCTGAAACAATAGCATAACATCACAACATAGAAAAACATACAATAAAATATCAATTGGCAGGCTAAACTCAATCAACAAACATAAATTAATACACTATGAACGAAAAAATTTGATCTGCGATATCTGAATGTAAATGCACAGTTAATAAAATATTAGGGATAAACATTCAAGGCCAAAAAGCAAACACATAAGTCCAAACAAAGCCATGGCAAGACACCACTTTGAAATATTTAACTCTACGAAAATTATTACATTTGAAAAAAAAACCGGTAAATCTTGAAGTTTATACAAATGTAGTGAAAATTAAAAGATATTACAAATAATCAAACCTGGTATATAGACAAGTTCCATATTAATATAAAATAACAAAAAGGCATTTTAAACAGTATCAACAGGTCGAATTAACAAGAAAATACGATTTGAGAGTACTCGCAGTTACTGACAGCTAGTTAAAAGCCAAAAACAATTAATGATAAAAAATCATGCATCATAGACTAAAATCAACTAAAACACATCCCAGGGATTTAGCATTTTAACGTCATGAACAGTCAGAGAAGACATGACTTGTACAATGCCAAAAATAAATGTATCGACATGCAGTAGGATAGCGAGGAGCGACTTCTACAGAGACAAAAATTAACGTGTCTGTGTCTCTATACATCCCGCCTCAAAAGAAGACACAATTTAGTAATGTTTTAATTTGCTATTGACAAAATCGATATTAGTGCCAATGTAAACTATATTCAGAGATCTCATTACAATATTGTGGTACGATAACCCTTACTAATGTATTAAGCTGTACACTGATATTTTTTTCAAAATTTTAAAACCAGATACAGGAGATTTGACCCGTTTCGAAGTGGACATTAACAAAAATACGGTATCACTCTGGTCCATTTGATGTGCTCAATTATTCTTACCAACAATTTAACTGCCGTTACAAAAGCATCACTTCTTTTGAAAGACCCTAATGTTTTTTTTTAAATATATATCTCTTGCAAACAAAATAACATTGATTTTATTAAACTGTTTATTAGCAAATTTTAATGACTTCGTTTCGTAGTGGACATTTTGTCAGGGACGCACCTTCTGAAATTAAAAATCCTATGCTAAAAGTTGTTTTTTAAAATATGTTGGCTCTAAACATACTTTTGAATTATCAAAGAACTTATATTAAGTAAAACATAACATTTATTTAGAGTCTGAATGATGAACAGGCGGTCTAGGGACATGCCATTTTGGTTGTTTTGGACCATTGAGGAATCAATTTCTTATCAATCCCTCTAAAAAAATATACTGTTTCTTTGCTTAAAAATGTTAAATCTAATTCAATGTACTGACTGCACAAAAAATTACTTGTAAAGATCAAACACATTTTTTTAAAGTGGCAGGGACAAGAAATCACGTTTTTATTGAAAAACGCCCATAAGTTATTCATTCAGAATCAATCTAGGACAGTCATATAGAATTACACTAGGACATTTTATTGCATCACTGTCACACAAGGACATTCGTATAGCATCCCACTAGGAAGTTAATTCTTATATAAGCACAAAGTCAATCATATAGTATCACATTAAGCCATTCTTATTGCAACTCACTTAGGATATTATTATAGCATCACATGAAATCATTACGATACCATCTCATGTATGCAAAAAGAAATACATCTAACAAAAACACAGAGTGGATTTGGCCGGGTACTTGTATTTCTTAACAACAAAAAGACACTGAAGTTTATATTTGAGAGTACTCGAAGTTACTGACAGCTAGTTCAAAGTCACTAACAACTAATAAAAAAAATCATGCGCATAAGATTAAATTTCCTATTCTAACATGACATCCTTCAAACGCTATGAGTACACACCCGTGGTAAAATATGAATATATTTTCAGGGCTGTTCCGATCGTACTCCAACGTCATATGTGCTCCCCGACGTCATACAACGATGACGTAAGAATACGCGCTTGTGAAACAGAAAGCCATCACCAAGACACGTAAACAAACGATGCTAAAGTCTTTTTTTTTTAAACATATAAATTAAAAACATTTAAGTAAATTATCATGTAAATACATCCAAAACTATAAAATACGTTATTGTAAATAGTTTAAGCATATCACTAATTCAGTTTGCTCCGTTCTTTACGCCAATTTAATAGTGCATTTATTTATGAGAACGGCAAATATTTGCCTCCACCTTCGCTTCGATCCAAAAGAATTGCCGTATTTGTCCTATTTGAATCAAAATAATTTATGGGGGCTTTAATAAATCGTGATTTTACCACGGGTTGTCCCTTTATGCCGATATTTTATCCCTCGCTTGAATAAATCGTGATTTTACCACGGGTGGGCCCCTTATGACAAACAGTTCTGAGCGATATATTCAAGGCCCCATGAATTATTTCTTAATCAGTACACGTCCAACATCCAATGGATTTAGTGTAAAGACGTCAAACAGAGTGTTGTAAAATTAAGGCGAGCCTTTTCATTTATTGGTAATTAACATAATAGAAATAAATTGAACTAGTTTTATCGGGTTTTCTTTAACTGACATGATAAACGAATCTATATATCATTGAGATGGGAGCCATTTCTGTGGGCCCCGCTGTGAATAATCTGCATTAAAAAATTGTATCTTTACCATAGGACATGGGTTTGTCAACTGAAACCAAAGTTTTTGACCTTGACCTTTGACCTAGGAAGTTGTACATAAATTATGACACACCCTTTGGTGTTGGTTTATAAACATGTCAAGTATAAACTTTGAAATGATAACGGTTCTCAAGATATAGAGCGGACACGATCTTTACCATAGGACATGGGGTTGTCAACTGAAACCAAAGTTTTTGACCTTGACCTTTGACCTAGGAAGTTGCACATAAATTATGACACACCCTTTGGTGTTGGTTTATATACATGTCAAGTATAAACTTTGAAATGATAACGGTTCTCAAGATATGGAGCGGACACGATCTTTACCATAGAACATGGGGTTGTCAACTGAAACCAAAGTTTTTGAGCTTGAACTTTGACCTAGGAAGTTGTACATAAATTATGACATACCCTCTGATATTGGTTTATATACATTTCAGGTATAAACATTAAAATGATAACGGTTTTCAAGATATAGAGCGGACACAATCTTTACCATAGGACACAGGGTTGTCAACTGACACCAAAGTTTTTTTACCTTGACCTTTGCCCTAGGAAGTTGAACATACATCATGAAACGCCCTCTGGTGTTGGTTAATAAACATGTAAAGTATAAAGTATGAATTCATAATGGTTCTCTACATATGGAGCGGACACAAAGTTAAAGTGTTACAGACGGACGGACAGACTGATCACTATAGGGCGGACAGACGGACGGACGGACAGACTGATCACTATAGGGCGGACGGACGGACAGACTGATCACTATAGGGCGAGCCGCCTAAAGGCGGGGCCCTAATAAAGTGGAACTTATGTGTATTCTTGAAACTTACTTTAAAAGGGATGTTTATAACTAAATTGATAGTTTCATGTTCGTGTCTAAAATTCCGCCTATTTACATCTTGACCTCTTGCGTTTGAGTTATCGTTCTTTGGAAAGATTAATCTCTTGAATTTTTATTATTAAGATGTATGTGTTCATTATAAGGTTGTATATGATTATTTCTGAATTTTATAATAAGGTAATATCTTATGATGAAACGTAAATAAGGTTATTATTATTTCACTTTGTCTTCACGGCTATTATTTCCGCGAAATGATTTGCATAGCGGGAAATGGGGCGTGATTACGTTGTCAATCAACGGAAGAAAAACAAAACGGTAAGCAAAATTTAGATTGCCCAGAGCTCGGACGTAAAACTTTGAGTTCCTCACCTTTTTAGAAAATTGATTTAAATATTGGTTAAAGAATGAATATAAGGTTACTATTTTAGTGGATAATTATTGCCTAATAGTATATTCTTATATATTTTTAAGCCATTAAGCGATGAAGTTCGCGACTTGGAAATAACGGAATCTACGTTGAAAGTTATTTAGAGTCCGGGAATTTGTCCTTGGCTAAAATTGTTGTTTCCGTTATTTATATGTAGTTAATATTTAATACCGGGTTGGGCAAAATTCACTGACATACAGGTTAATTGTTTTATTTGTATTTTGTTAGCTGTACTGATTTATTTATTTAATATTCGTAAATATCTTTGTGAATAAATTATATTGATTTTGTACTTTGATTTCGTAAATTACTTGCCATCATATTCTTTTCTTAAAGTATATTCAAACCGCTCGGAGGCAAAATTTCACGACAGTGGTGGCAGCGGTACTTACTCAGCCCTTTTTTGCTTTTTGAATTTAATGTTTATTTTTGAAATTTTTTATTTGTAAGGTTAAAGTAAAATTTTTGAATAAATAAACAGCTGACTATTTTTTTTGTTGTGTTTACGGTTGAAACCTACTAAGTAGTGAAGTCTACAGGTTTCGTTGTAAAATAGATAAAGAAAAATAAAACCTACTAAGTAGTGAAGTCGACAGGTTTTTCTGGTATAAAACTACCGATGGACGTCCGCAAAGCTTCAAATACAATACAGTTATCTCTTAAATGAGAGATCAAAAACAGGTATGTATGAATACAATCATGGACAGGGAACAAGTAATAGCTATTCAGAATATCGTGTAAATAATGTTTCTGATAGAAACTACAACTTGAAGTATGAACATCCAGTCACGAGTATTATAGGTACTAATAGCTCTGGTAGTCATCCAGATGAGCCTAAATTTAGATTACCGTATTACAACGGAAAAAAGCGATTTTCAGAGTTTTTGGAGTATCTTTGAAATTGGAGTAAGGAAATTCAATTGGGACAATAGTAAGCAGGAAGAACAACTTATGTGTTGTTTGAAAGATGATGCTTTGGCTTATGTAAGTAAGCTTTCATCTTAGTAAGACGGAGTATAAAGCATAATTATGAGTTATTAAAAAGGAGATATGGAGATCATTTACTCCCTGAACAATATAGAGAAAAATTGAATCAGATGAGAAAAGAGTACAAGGAGTCATTAACTGAATATGCTGCAAAGGTAGACGATTTAGTTTATAAGGCATTTCCTGGACTTAACCCTCCTGAGTTACTTGTCACATTAACCATTGAGAATTTTCTTAGGGGTTAACCTGATCAATCTTAAGCATATGAGGTACGTACTAAGAGTCCACATTCAGTTGATGAAGCTATAAAACTAATCACGTGGCATAAATGTTGTAAACACAGTGGTAAGAAGACCTCTAGTGTTAGGAATGGAGGAAACTGAGGAATACACAGATCTAGAAGTAAGGAAGGTAAATGGAGGTAGACCAAGGTTTGTTACAGAGGAACGATTAAAAAGTTGATTAGGTGTATTTGCTATAAAAATTCAACATGAGATTAAAGATGGTCACTCGCAATTGAGAAATGATTTTAAAGATGAAATTGGTAAGCTTTCCACAGCAATAAAGGGAAATTATCCAAATAAAAATGCTGCATACAGAAAACAAAATGACAGTCGGAAATTCTCTTTCAAAAAGATACCACATGTTTTACTTGTCAGAGAAAAGGTCATATCAGTAAGTACTGTGCTCTTAATAAGGGGATACAGGAAAGCCAAAACCGTGATAATATACAGTATAAAGGTACAGATAGAATAAAAAGTAACATGGTTTCTTCTGAACAAGAAGAGTTAAATTAGAACGGGTTAAGCCTAATAGCCAAGACTTAACCCAGGCAGTTAAAATTGAAAGAGAGATGCAGTAACACTTCAACTGAAATGTTGAATGTTAAAATTTTGAGTTGTAATACCAAAGGGAGGAATGAAGATTTCAATTCAAATCCAGTTATAGATAAATGTATTGATAATAGTTTTGAAATAGTTCACACTGATCTTGACACAGCGAAGGTGATTGTTGTAATTGATAGGGTCATGTCGGTAACTTTGAGGGCTCCTCTTAGTATTGAAGGTGAAAAGGTCAAGGCTGTAGTTGATACAGGTGCAGAAGCAACTGTGATGAGTGAATCTTTATTTTTTTAAATACCGGAAGCTAAGCATCCATCATTTCAAGAGGCTAAACGTAATTTGGTGGTTGCCGAAGCGGGTAAAAGGATGAAAACTTTAGGTGTAGCAAAAGTTTCTGTTGAAATAGGACCATTAAAATTTTTTCCAAACAATTTTAAGAATACATTTTTTTTATGTACAACCGAGGACTTAACCTCTTATTGGTGTACACAAAAAGTCAACAATGCTAAACAATAAAATTAACGGTACCAATTTTCTTGCACCAGATGCGCATTTCGACAATACATGTCTCTTCAGTGATGCTCGTGGCCAAAATATTTGAAATCCAAAGCTTATATAAAAGATGAAGAGCTATAATCCAAAAGGTCCAAAAAGTATAGCCAAATCCGAGAAAGGAATCAGAGCTTTGCATGAGGGAGATACATTCCTTAATTTATAATAATTTCTAATATTTTGTAACAGCAAATTTTAATAACACAAAAAATCCGTATGTTCATGCCAGTACCGAAGTACTGGCTACTGGGCTGGTGATACCCTCGGGGACTAATAGTCCACCAGCAGAGGCATCGACCCAGTGGTAGTAATAAAATTAACGGTACCAATTTTCTTGCACCAGATGCGCATTTCGACAATACATGTCTCTTCAGTGATGCTCGTGGCCAAAATATTTGAAATCCAAAGCTTATATAAAAGATGAAGAGCTATAATCCAAAAGGTCCAAAAAGTATAGCCAAATCCGTGAAAGGAATCAGAGCTTTGCATGAGGGAGATACATTCCTTAATTTATAATAATTTCTAATATTTTGTAACAGCAAATTTTAATAACACAAAAAATCCGTATGTTCATGCCAGTACCGAAGTACTGGCTACTGGGCTGGTGATACTCTCGGGGACTAATAGTCCACCAGCAGAGGCATCGACCCAGTGGTAGTAATAAAATTAACGGTACCAATTTTCTTGCACCAGATGCGCATTTCGACAATACATGTCTCTTCAGTGATGCTCGTGGCCAAAATATTTGAAATCCAAAGCTTATATAAAAGATGAAGAGCTATAATCCAAAAGGTCCAAAAAGTATAGCCAAATCCGAGAAAGGAATCAGAGCTTTGCATGAGGGAGATACATTCCTTAATTTATAATAATTTCTAATATTTTGTAACAGCAAATTTTAATAACACAAAAAATCCGTATGTTCATGCCAGTACCGAAGTACTGGCTACTGGCCTGGTGATACCCTCGGGGACTAATAGTCCACCAGCAGAGGCATCGACCCAGTGGTAGTAATAAAATTAACGGTACCAATTTTCTTGCACCAGATGCGCATTTCGACAATACATGTCTCTTCAGTGATGCTCGTGGCCAAAATATTTGAAATCCAAAGCTTATATAAAAGATGAAGAGCTATAATCCAAAAGGTCCAAAAAGTATAGCCAAATCCGTGAAAGGAATCAGAGCTTTGCATGAGGGAGATACATTCCTTAATTTATAATAATTTCTAATATTTTGTAACAGCAAATTTTAATAACACAAAAAATCCGTATGTTCATGCAAATGTTTCTCATTCCTCTAAGAAAAATAACCTGAATTTAAATTACAAGTCAAAACACCTGAAACAGCTAAAACTAATTACAATACAAAAATTAATCATCAATTATATCATATTACAATATAAAATACAAATGTTAAAATAGTTTCTTCATTAAACTCTTTATTTTCTTGGATGGTGGTGAAAACGGCTCCATATTTTCCTTTGCTACCTTTCCTCTCCTCCAATCCTCTCTCTTCCTGTCTCTTTGTACTTTCTTCTCCCTAACCTGATCTTCCCACATTTCGTTAAAACCTTGAATGAACGGTTCATTATTCTTCGATTGCCTTTTTAACTGCATAATTTCATGGTCTTTTGTTGGCAGCTTCCTTTCTAATCTTACTATATAATCTGCCATGTTATTCATTTCTTTGTTGTGTTGTTTCTTTAAATCTTCATGGTCATCATGTTTGTCATCTGTTTGAGTTGCAGTGGTTTGAACAACAACTTCATTATACACGGTATAATCCTCATTAACTCTAACAAAACTGGCAAGTTGTTGGTACTGGATAAAGGTATTTTTCTTTTTTTTTTTTTAAGTTAAATAACAACTACGGTTTCCCCAAGTTACATTATAACATTCCCCTGCTGTTTGTAGATGGTCCTGATTTTTTGCATTTTCTGTTTCTAATAGATGGTGTGGTCGAAAAGTGGCAATGTGTCTTTCAAAAGCTTTTAAGTTTGTGGCTCTGAATTGGCATAATTTGCAGAAAAAACGGTACTTTTTTTGCATTTTCTGTTTCTAATAGATGGTGTGGTCGAAAAGTGGCAATGTGTCTTTCAAAAGCTTTTAAGTTTGTGGCTCTGAATTGGCATAATTTGCAGAAAAAACGGTACTTTATCTGGTGGATCATGCGTTAAAATGATGTGACGAATGGCGAGATTCATTTGACCTTCAAATTCACAATCATCCCAATTGCAGATGTAATCAGACATCATAAACTGTAAAAATATATATACATATATCTATAAAATTAATTCTGTTATCACTTCACTGATAACACGTACAATGTCACTGGACCTTCCCTAAGATTTGTTATAAGTCTACAGGTACTTCTTGATACTTACAATCATACATCATTGATGAGCTTATCCCTAAACGCCGGTCTTTAGTGGACTAGTCTTAAATGAGCGAATTTCTTAAACTCCGCCCCGTCAAGTGAAATCAATCGAGCAATAAAGCAATGTAACTTCAAATGTTGATGAGAATAGGGATATGAGTTTTCCTTGGTTTTCCTTCTTTGTAAGTCTTGTTAATACTCCCGAACGATGTATGTGCGGATTTAAATGCATAGTATACATCATCAAAATAAATCAATACATAATACTCATGACATAAATCCCCTTTTGACACCTATTAATTAGCTCGGTTTTTAGGTACTCCTATACCAAATTATAGAGTAAGCCAAACTTGATTGATATGTTTACTATGCATGCCTATAGTTATTGGTGATATCTGCACACAGTCATTCTTGTTTTCTAATAAACATCTCTTTTAAAGAAAATATACAAGTCTTCTTACTCGTTGATCTTCACTCTAGTGTTTATCTTCTTCTGAAAATTCGTAAATCTCTTCAGTTGTAGTACCAAAATATTTGGTACACTCTGCAATTGCTGCTTCCTTTGGTGAGGTGTGTTTTGACAACACTATTGACAGTAACTTTAAAGAAAAGTTTAAAGAAAAAATAAGCAGTTGTTCGTATCAATTCTCAATGAGAAACAATCAATTTGAATATGAATTGTACATTCTTTTGGAAGATACATATAAACGCACAGTTTCTCTGTTTGACTTAAACTGTGTTTGCAATATACTTTAATACAACTTACCGATTCGTTTTCGCGACTTTCGTGAGTAGAAAAATAAGGCGAAAAAAAAATCGTCGAGAAAATTTAAAACCTACATAGTTCCTTTTAATGCTACTTCTATTAATAATATAACGTAATTTAGTGATCGCGAAAGTAAATCGGAGCTAAAAGGATTGCACGTTCTAAGCGCGAAATAAACTTATTGCGAAAATAAGTTGGTTTACAGAGTTCAATAATGCTGCAATTTTCTACAGTAACTTATCACATTTGTTATGATATATAAATATTAATACGAAGTAAGGACACTCAGTTCTTGTGTACATATTTAAAAGCCTGATATCTTTATCAATGGATACTGAATATTTTATTCTTTTTTTTTTGCTAAGTGTCTATATATATAGCGATTGTGTTGTTACGAATCTGGCTTATTCCTTTTGTTCTCGTTTTATTGAGTTTGGAGTTCCGTTCCTTATACTGGAAACATAGTACACATTTGTATTTCCGACATTTTCACTAAATAATACAAGTTTTTTTTCAATATGAAGTTAACTTTATAAACTTACACTGCCTGTACCTCAATTAATGACTCTGTTTTGATCGTTTCCTTCAAACAGTCCAGTATTGAAGTGGATGACGAAGAACACTCCAAACAATATGTTCCTCATACAAATCCCTTTTCTGAAATTATATACAATGCTGTTGAGGTTCAATTTATCATAACCTTTATCAGTATTCTCAATTTCATAACTTAAAAATTGTGAATCTAATTTAATTTGATGTGTTGCTAAAATCTCACCCGTTTGCATCTAAAACACTTCAACGTCGTCTTAATGATAACTGGGTCATTACCCGCAGGAATCCTGTTCAAAAAAATTCAATAGAAAATGGCAGGGATCCTCCTGCTCACCAACATCTATTGCCATGGATGTATCACTGCAAGCAAACCCTACAAAAATCATACAAATAAACAATTTTTCCCAATAAATTTCAATAAAGCAAATGATCTATAGCTCCTTCATTCGTTATAATTTAAACAGGGAGTCTGAAATATGCATAGTGCGTATGTCCATATTTTTACCTGAATGGAAATTAATATTTCATAGTATAAAACCATCGTTGGGATAAACAAATCATATCAATAAACAAATAGTAGATGGAAAATAAAAATGGGTTATATTTAATTCCCATATTTCAGTTTTCAGTGCCCCTTCTGTGTCTTTTGCATCTGTGTTTAATGTTGTAATTACAAGTAAAATTGATTACCAAGTAAAATATACATATAAGCTGTAAAAAAAATGCAGAAAACCAAAGAACACATTACACACAAAAAAAAAACAAGGCAATAAACAAACAGTGAAAGAAAACTTCGTCCCCTATACAATAAAACTAACATTTATGAGAAATACGCCTACGTTACAGCTCATAATTTATTTAAGCGGCTTACCAATATCCAACATATTGAAAACCACTTTCCTTTTAGCTTTAGGATATAGGTTCGCACAGGTAAAAAAATAACGTCAATGTGTAGCTAGTTACGAAATACAAGTTTATAACTGTTAATGAGTAGACTGTGATGGAAAATTATTTGCTATGGACGGACAGCCGACAGTACAAATTAATAACAGACAAATAAATGTATGGATAATATGGAAGCAATTAAACTCAATGATAGCAAGCTTGAAATACATTGATAAAAACAAATTTTCCAAACGCAAAAAAAAGCTTGCATGTTTCATCCAATGAAATGAAAATGTTTCATTTTAGATAGATTTTTTATAAAATTTGAAATTATAAAGACTAAGGTTCCAACTCTCTCAGGCAATATTGATTTTGAGATGAACTTGGCTATTTTTGCCATATAGCTATTCAACCGTTTCATCTTCGGATTTCATCTTCCTGATGAAGGTAAATCAAGAAAAGCGCTTCGGACGGTTATAATTATTAAACGTGTTGTTTCAATTTTTTGGAAAAGATAAATTGACTCTGCTTCCAATTTTACACTGTAACAGAATGATGCTGTAATTCACCGCTAATTTACCAGAGTACATATAGAATTACGTTTTCAGAATGCTATAATATAAAAAAGTTACTTGATCCATCAATTTATAACTTTACCTGTATAAACAAATGACTAAAACTTAATCAATGTATATAAACACTGTACTTATTCTGCAACACTTCCAACCTCGAGCACTCAACCTTCTTAAATAGTTATCAAAGGTACCAGGATTATAATTCAATACGCAAGACGCGCGTTTCGTCTACATAGGACTCATCAGTGACGATCTCAGATTATATAAATATGCGAGGACAAGATGGCAAATTTATTGAATGTTATAATTACCAGCAAAACATCTACCGAAACATGCCCGTCTCCTCTTTCCAGTCTACATATTATGTCACACGTGTACCTACACTACTAAAGGATCAGAGCAGTCTGAAAATAGAGTACTTTATGATCAAAGTGACCTTTTTTTCATTTCTTTTAAAGTAATGTTAACCTACAATGTTTATTTGAAATAGTTTGACCCACATGATAGGATGATACATTTAATAGGCATTTACAACAATTGGTTTGACTAGTATAACACAATGTTGACTGCTGTACCCCCATTTTTGACATTTTTACCTATTATGTCTGAATGTTTTATTAACGCATCGTTGCCTATTTAATATAATGCGACTGTCATACAAGTGAGAGGGTGGCTATAAAACCAGGTCCAATCCACTGACAATGCCTGTTTTCAGTCCGGAATACGACAGTTATAACCCATTCGATGGATGTGTTTGAGCTTTTGATTTTTCCATTTGATAAGGGACGCCGTTCTGAACTTTTTTCGAAGTTCAGTATTTTTGTGACACTACTTTTTGTATTTATACCGCTCATATGTAAAAGTTTTTTCGTAAGTTAAACTTCAAACTCTAGGGCAAGCCTGATTATTTTTTAAAGTCAACATGTGTTTATGGTTTTCAACAATCCGCAAATACAGTACTTTTACGTTTCAAAAAGTTGAACACTTACACTGCAAGCAGACTTTTTTAGTTCACAGTATCAAAGTCTAATATGTGTTTTTTTGTTAATGGGTCATGAATAAATTAAGATTAACTTGGAAAGAATACAACACTATATATATATGTATATATATAAATATATATACAATTCGTCTTAACATCAACCCAACAATGTAAGATCTGTAAATTTGTTTTTGCAAATTTTTGTTCTTCCTTCGCCGGTGGTTCAAAACTCGATCGTAACGTAATTTGTGGTGTATTTTTTCGGCCGTTTTCGGTCACTTGTTACCCCTTAAATCGCATCGGTGCCACATATTCACTATCAGCTTTTGTTCCTCATTTTATTACCTTTCTTTTGATATATAGGATATACCTGTGATAAGGAGGTACGGGGGTTCAAAACTCGATCGTAACGTAATTTGTGGTGTATTTTTTCTTAGGTTCATCCGTTTTCGGTTTTCGGTCACTTGTTGCCCCTTAAATCGCATCAGTGCCACATATTCACTATATAGCTTTTGTTCCTCATTTTATTACCTTTCTTTTGATATATAGGATATACCTGTAATTAGGGAAACAGGGGTTCAAAACTCGATCGTAACGTAATTTGTGGTGTATTTTTTCTTAGGTTCGGCCGTTTTCGGTTTTCGGTCACTTGTTACCCCTTAAATCGCATCTGTGCCACATATTCACTATATAGCTTTTGTTCCTCATTTTATAACCTTTCAATTGATATATATGATATACCTGTAATTAGGGGATACGGAGGTTCAAAACTCGATCGTAACGTAATTTGTGGTGTATTTTTTCTTAGGTTCGGCCGTTTTCGGTTTTCGGTCACTTGTTACCCCTTAAATCGCATCTGTGCCACATATTCACTATATAGCTTTTGTTCCTCATTTTATTACCTTTCTTTTGATATATAGGAAATACCTGTAAATAGGGGATACGGGAGTTCAAAACTCGATCGTTACGTAATTTGACTTGTGGTGTATTTTTTCTTCGGATCGTCGTTGTTTGTAATATTTTTGGGTTTCGGGTGATGAATAACATAGATTTCCTATTGCTATTATTAGATTTTTCTTTAGGGAATACTTTGATTACTTGTGTATATTACCTCTTCTAGACTTTTCATATTGATAATATTTGTTATATATAAATGTGTTAATTTTTGAGGATTTGTAAAGAATTATGGGCACTCAAAGACGTTTTTTCACTCCCCTGACACCGTTCAGTCGGTAGATGAAGTGTGGACATCTTGATAGTAAAATGCAAGCTCACATTATGTAATGCTTTGTGATTAAAAGTAGAACCCACCCCTAGAAATATACGTAACAAACTGAGTGCGACAATTGTAACGTAAACTTCTAGATATTTGCTTAAGTGGGTTTTAGATGCATGATCAAATGTAATGTTACGTAAAAAAATAAATAATTCAGTCTGAATATTTAAAAGGGATAGGCCCAACAAATATCTCTTCTCTTTATACCGTAATACTATATAATTCTAAAGAGATTTCTACTTACGTTACTTTTTCGTTTTTGACAGCGAACCTATCTAACTTATTGTTTACAAAAATAATATTTATTTATTAAATGATTACTCATAAAAATATTTTATTTTATGATATAGATATGAAAATATTGTTTCGTTAGAAAAAAAAATATATATATATATATATATAAAATATTAGTTACATGGTGTGTTAGTGACCTTATACGATATATATGGGGTCAGTAAATTCCATATGGGGGTGAGAGCGAAGCTCGAATCCCCATATAGAATTTACTTACCCCATATATCTCGTATTAGGTCACTAGCACACCGTGTAACGAATTTATCTTAACGACTATCTACACATCTACACATGTGGTATTTTGACTAGCGGCCTGTCAAAGTGGTCAAATCTTCAATGTCTAGTATATATGCCAACAATAACAACTTTTTAGCTTTAAATTTATTAAATTTATTGTATGAATTTTTCTCTTGATTAAATTTTTATTTAAATATGTACAATGAAACATTCACCAGAAAGTACCTGGCGTCACAAACAAACAGTTACCTATTAGTCAGTTACAAATATATAGAAATTCAATGTAAGTTCATTATTTCAATCGTGTATTACATGTATTTATTTCTTCGTCTGTTGAATCCTTTCAGATAATTTTTTTTGAAAGGAAAACAACTCCGTTATGCTAACAGTAACAACCTGTTAGCTTTAATTATGTTTTATGAACTTATTTCAACCTTTCATCGTCAATTTCGTCGTCTATGGAATCCTTTTAATTTTTTTCTCAACACCGTGTTGTTTTTATAAAGGGTGGTGGCATCTTTTTTGTTTTTAAAGGGAAGTAACTCCTTAATATGGTTACTAACCGGTACCCTATATGGTAACTAACCATGTATTTTTAGGATACCCTATATCAAATATACATAAGTCACGTAGTCCTTTAACCAATCATATCCCCATAAATCTATTGGAGGTAAGAATATAAAATAATATAAGTAAAAATGGATTTTTTTGGAAAGTTTGTTTCCAGTTTTTGGAGAAAAAAAAAATTTGTTTTTGAACCTGAGAAAAAAAATTGTTTGTTTCACCCTGAGTTGCCACTATATGTAATGCTAAAATTGAAAGAAAAAAATTGTTTTCGACTTGTCGCCAAAAAAATAGATTTTTAGATAAAGTTTGTCCAGAAAAAAAATCTGCTGCCTTAACAGACCACAAAAGCATCTAGCTACAAACACATTCATTGATTTGTGTGTCTGACGTCAGAAAATTTTATACGTCACATAGATTTGTCGTACAATGTGCATACAAACAATTTTGAAATTTACATCGGCAATGTTAGCATATAGGGTTAAAAAATCAAAAGTATGTAAGAATAAATTTCAGAAATAGACCGAGGTTAAAACTAGTCCAAAAGTTATATATGGAATATATAAGAATCCACAAATAGTTAATTCCACTATGGATTGAATGATTTTGACGTTTATGGTTCAACGTATTTTGTAATTTATAATAGAAATATATCATAATGACATAAAATAGAACAATATCATACTAATGGGATCTTTTAAAGTACAAAGTCACGTTATAAGAACCAAAGAAATACAAAAAGTCGTATATACAAAACACGCCACCAAAAAAATGAAAGACAATACTCATTGACGAGATGTAAAAGTACCGAGCCACGTCAAGCGGATATCACATAACACCATTCAACAGTAAAAGTAATATTAATAATAGAACAACGACAAATGAAAGAACTATAAAACACGTTGTTAAGATGATAAACAACATCAGTACGCATAATCTATAGATCAAGACCATCGTGTATTATTTGTGAACATGATATGGAATATTTATCAACAAGGTCTTGGTACCTTCCTATGAACTTTTTTAGAAAAAGGACGAGACGTTCTTTGACATACCCCTGGTTCATCAACTTTCTACTCAGACACTGATGACGTTTTACAAAGTCTGAGTAGGAGCTTCAAGCTCTTGAATATCGAATAAGTTGGGAAATATATATCCCATATGCAGGTGAAGTTGGTATATTGCTGCTAAGGTGGGGGCAATTTACAATTTCAAAATTAAAATCGTCTCGTTTGTCATAAATTCTGGTACTGAGATGACTGTGTAAGTCAAATTCGAGATGTACGTCTAAAAATGAGGCGGCGGAAGCTGTGTCTGTTGTTTCTTTAATCTCTAGTTCTGAGGGATATATTAATGGAACCCAATCAGAAAAGTTCGGATTGTTTATGGAAAGAACATCATCAATGTATCTGAAAGTGAAATTGAATAATCTGGCTTCTTTGGTCCTCTTGTTTTTGACAAGTGTCTGGAGGGATGCCGACAATTTGTTGGAAAAGTCTACCTTCAAACTCAACAAATATGTTGTCGATAAGAAACTCCAGCATATTGACCACTTGTTCTTCTGTGTAGCATTTGTTACCTTTTTGTTTGTCACTATTAACGAAACATGCCTTATGAAATCCCAAAGTAATAAATTTATAGCGTATGCTACCATGTTTATGTTGAAAGGCATTGTGGATTATTTCTTTAAGGCGATTTTTCAATTTCACATGGGGAATGGTGGTATACAGGGTTGAAAAATCAAAAGTTTTGATAGAACTAATTTCAGAAAATGTTTCCACTGAAGCCCGCGAAAAATCAACTCCATACACCTTTGAAATGTACTAGGAGCATTGCAAAAACCAAAGGGCATTTTTATTTACTCATACAATCCGTACTTTGTTTTAAATAACAAAAGCAGTTTTATGACTGTCTTCCTCCGCCATACGAAGTTGCCAATAACCTGACTGAAGATCGCAGACCGAAAATAAACTTGCGTTAGCTAAACAATCAAGGCAAATAGATATTTTAGGAAGTGGGTATGCATCCCGTACACTAAACTGGTTCAATTTTCTGTAGTCCACACACCAGAGTACCGAACCATCTTTCTTTCTCACGAGAACCACCCCTGATGCCCAGGCTGCTTTTGAAGGTCTGATAAAAAAAATTATGACCTTGTCTAATGCATATTCGCTGTACACATAGTTCTTTACAAATCAATAGCAAAAACTGATGTAAACGTTTTGAACACTGCTGAATACAGAACGTCAGCTCTTTGATTTATGTTTTAACACATGCTATACTCTTAACCGTCCATCAGAACACATTTTTGTTACCTTATTCCGTAACATAAGTTACATCAAATTATAACACGATATTATAGTATAAATCATCGAAGACATAACTATAAAGTACGATAGACATTTATTTAACTCACTCGTTAGACCAATATTAACTTATAACAGTGAAATATGGTGTATGGATTCATACTCATCCTTTTATAAAGCTTCAATTAAAGGAGATAAGAATAAAAAAAAAGTAGATACTCTTTATTTCATTGACAACAGTCCACCTGATAAAGTACTAAATAAATTTAATAACTTTAGGAGAAAAAAATGCTCTTGTAATATAGCTGCTCGATCTGAATTAGGCAGCTACCCTATTGATTGCTTTATAAAAAGACAAACTCTTCTTTTTCATGATAGACTTTTAAGGGAAGAAACTAGCCCCTTACTAAAAGAAACACTATATTTGGCCAAAACTTTACATAATGCAGGTATTTATTCTTGGTACTCCTATGTTATTCATGTCAGAAGTCAAAATGATTTAGAAATTGTTAACCAAAATAAGGATAAAAATAATAGGCTAATATACAAACAAAATTTAGAAAACTTCTATGAAAATTTATATAATGATAAAATATTAAATTTAAAACTACAACTTTAAAAAAAAAAAAAAAGCTATAACTTTGAACCATACTTCTTTCTCACAACTTTGAACATAGACAATTAATTTGTAAATTTGAAATAAGTGACCACTGTTTATAAATAGAAACTAATTGATACAGGAAAATCCCAGAGATTTAAGACTGTGTACACATTGCGATGTACTAGATGATGAGTTTCATTTCTTTTTTAAATGTAAAAAAAATGAACAATTAAGAAAGGAATTTTTAAATGAAAATAAATATAACTTAAATGATATAGATAAATTAAAACATATTCTCAATCCTGAAACAAAACAGGACACTTGCAAATTAGGCTCCTTTTAAAAAAAAAGTCACCAAGACTGATGGCAGAGAGTCCTTGGTATAATTTCAATCTCTTATTTATATATATATATATATATATATTGATTTAAAGAAAGACAAGGAATATAATACATTTTTGTAGTTCAAAGTGTCTTCATTGTTTTTTTCATTGTTTTATATAAGTAAACTGTATATTATGTATAATGTTTTAAGCCATCGGCTCATATGGGCGTAAAGTGTTTTTCAATAAAGTTTATTAAGTTTATTATAAAGATTTTAAAAATGCAATCCAAAAAAGAGGAAATATTTCACGTATAAAGATATATACATATAACAAAAAAAAAACAACACATGCAGATGAAAGAGTATTAAGCAGCGCGTATTTTAATGCACAAATACTGCATATTACATGTAGCGCAGTTATATCAAATTAAATATTTAGCCAAGCTAGCTACACTAGTTTGCACAATTAAAATTGAAAAAGGAACTTGAATAAAATACAATACTCAAATTGATCAATAAATTTTAAGAATCAAATTCTTGTCAAAAACATGAAATTTGTGTAGCACTATTGAATTGCAAATAAATCTCAATTCGACTATTTTTTATTTATGGAATTATAGTAGTTATACATGTAATAGTATTATAATTAATCTGAATTTAAAAGATTTTATTTAAGCTCGTGTCATTTCTTATTCCCTTTAGATATGCAAAACAGCTGCTTGCAAGAAAACGCCGAAATAATACACTACATCCCATCTTCTAGACTCGGAATGTTTGAATGGAATGGATAATTTACTGTTACAGAAATAAAAGGCTTTTTAGCGACAATTTCTTACATGGGCTTCATTCGTAAACCAAGTATCAAAACTTATTGGTAAAAAAAAACACCCATGGTTTTCAGGAATGTTTTCACGAAAAAGATTTCAGATTTTGCTTCGATGTCTTTACTTAGTTAACAATAAAAACACTCCGTAAAGAAACAGCGAATTTTACGATCCGTCCGCATGGATAAAGCCGATAGTAGAACATGCTTACATAGTTTAAAGCGGTGTCTTACCCCAAAACGAGAACTTTCAATTGATGAATCTTTGATAGGGACTAAAGCTAGAACTGTCATGACTCAATACCATCGAAGCGTAGCAAATGTGGTATAAAAATTTGGATGTTGATAAAGGATGCAACAGGATGTATTATCAATTTTCTACCGTATAGGGAAAAACGGTATGATCCCATTCCAAATAATGAGACGCAAGGATGTCATGTTGTCTTCAAATTGTTGAGATCTGCAGGTCTCTTAGGTAAATGGTTTCATGTCTTTTGTAATATTTTTTTCAAACCTCGTTACCACTTGCGTCTCGTTTGTATACTAAAAACACTTAACTAACTGGTACCATCCGAAAAAATCGACAATTTCCCAGATTAATTAAAGAGGCAAACCCTAATGCTAATCAGACTGTGTTTGCCAGATGAGGTCCACTATTATGTAATGCATTCCAAGAGGTGAAAAATAGAAAAGTTGTACGTTTTGTGTCTATATTTCATAACGGTATACACAATCAAAATAAAAAACCAAGTCTTGCTATTAGCTTTTATCAAAATATGGGTAAAGTAGATTAATTTTGAACGATATGATGTGTGGTATATATATGAAGATAAAAACAAAAACCATATGGAAAAGACTAACTATTAATATCTTTAACAGGATGCTTCTAAATGTCTATATACTGTATAAATATAATACTGAAGAAAACCAGTAAACATCACGCTGACTTCATTGTCTGTATCATTGAATCGCCGTAATCGTGGTGGCATAGAGAGAAATGTTAATGCAAAGCCCCATGTTACCTAACAGAGGTTAACTTGTAAACACGAAAAAAACTGTGTCGTCTGTTCGACTGTTAGCGGCCGTAAACGATCCAGAACTGTTTGCTTGAGATGTAAAAAGAGGGTCAAAGGACTACGTATACATCGGCACCGTTGTGAAATTGAACATTAAATGTGTGCATATTATTAAACGATTTACATGTATATATTTCAGGATAATGTGTTTACCTTATTTATTAATTGTTGCTTACTTGTAGTTTCATTGTAATACTAATCAAAATAGGTTTGTCTCAAGTTGCTTTAGTTTATTGAACATGAACTATAGTTCTTTATTCATGTAAGTTTTAAGTTTCTGTGTGGTCATTTTCTTCAGTACAATTTGTCCGTGACCAAAAATTTCACAATTTTTTCTCCTTTTTCTCACAGCTTCAAATCAACATGCATAGCAAGAAACTTGGTGTACACCATGATGAACAAGAATGAAGTTCACCAGACAATATTTGAAAAGCCGGGCACATTTGGCAAACGATAACTTCACTATGAAAAACTAAAACAGAAATTTCTTATTTGCTATAAAGTTGAAAGGACTTTCAATTTTCAAAGATTCTTTTATTAGGAAGACAGTTTTTTTTTTTATTTAATGTCCTATAACAAATAGTGTTCATATTCTTATCACTTTTAAAACATATTCCGATATCGGTATACATGTTATAATTGCTACTGTGTGTTTAAAAAAAAAAAAACACACACACACAGCTTATTTCAATGTTACAGTTCATATCATTTCATACGAACAAATGCATACTCTTATCATTAATGTCTGTGTTAAGTATATGCCGTCATCATCACTTGATACCTAAATATCGTTATATATATTCATATTTTACATTTTTTTAACAAAATTATTTCAAAGTCATTTATTTTTTCATTCTAACAATTCTGTGAACAAAAAGATATAATGTCTAAAATGCTTTTCTCTCCATTGTTCACAGTTTAGTTTTCATGTTTGTTTATACATAATAGTGTTTAGTTTTCATGTTTGTTTATACATAATAGTGTTTAGTTTTCATGTTTGTTTATACATAATAGTGTTTAGTTTTCATGTTTGTTTATACATAATAGTGTTTAGTTTTCATGTTTGTTTATACATAATAGTGCTGTTCAATCATCAGAAAATGTGAAGATCTGTGAGCGCCGAACTTCAAAAATTGAAAATCAAGTCGAGTAAAATCCATCTAGAAATTGCTCGCACTTCGCATAAAGTTTCCTGCTCAACGTTGTTACGTCAAACAATGGTTATTACGTACGACGTCACTGTACTTCTTCTGAAAACCCTCGGCACTCACCAGATATAAAGCTTGGTTAAAGAGTTTAAATGGTTGAAAATATCAAATGTGGTACAAATGACGTAAAAAAAGTCTAATTATTGAGGTTACCTAACTTTTATCGAAAACCCCACTGCTGATATGTTAGACACATTTCATATCGAACCTTTCTATATAAAACCTATTTGTGGATGAAATTGGTAAATATTTAATCTTTATACAATATAAGGCATTTTTAAATTTTTTAAATAGTTCTATGTGTAAAGCATCTGCAAATGGTTAAAAATGGTGTTGTATCTTTACCCTGAGCCTCGGGTGCTCCCTTCTAGGAATAGACAACTGACACCAATGAGCCTCTTGGTGGATGCAGCGGATGTCGGAGCCTGCGCACGCCTGCAGCGCCCTCTTTGCAAATGGTCATCGATCGTGATAGACGCATACACGGAGAAACAGTAGTCAACGCCCGAGTAAGAGGTAATTACAGTAATGGAGCCTTAAGTCCTTATAACATAAGTCCAGGTCGGGTCCTTTCAGGGGAAATAGTCTTTCCCGAGACGAACACCACATTATTGGTAGTGCGGGTGAGATGAACACACATGGTGTGACCTACAATGTAGTTAGCCATTTTCGTCAGGGGATTCTGACCAGATGCAATCAAGCGTGATTGGCAGAATTTATTTGGTTATGTTGTGACTTTGGAAGTCGGATTAGGCTAAAAAGAAAAGCTTTAGAAGCGATACCTCATTGAGAAAAACGATGTAAGAGAAGTTTTGCACTGTCTGTGAAAGTTTTCAAACTTTTTTCAAGTTATTGATTTTTTTCAGATTGAGTGTCGCGTGATTTTGTGTTACAAGGTAACAACGATACTTGAGATCAATACCGGAAGTGATTTCAGTAATTTGTTCACATATGCAATACTCATCTTTGCTATTTGTAAACGGGATTTAGAATCAATAAAGACTTGTTTATTATTTTGTTATTGTCTTGTCATTTATTTATACTGAAAGTATCACTGCATAAAGGTCAATATTAAGCACAATGAGTGGGTATACAATTAAAATCAACTCCAGTCCGGAGTCTGTTCCCCTACATGTACCTGGCATAGGTACGGCTACCGCTCATAGAATTATAGTTATGAGAAATATTGGCCCAAATACCATATATGAGAAATAAAATGTCCCAGGTGTCAGATATGATTGATGTTTCTCCTTGTGAATTGAATGACATGGACAATGTTGATGTCAGGTATCAAGGTCAGCCACATAAGTCACAAGACTATGAGACAGATACGCATGTAAAATCACATGAGGGGGGGGGGGGGCAGCAAATTTTGAGTCTACACCCTATACTCCTGGTACTATTAGACGTGAAATTGCTCATTGCCAAGAATTTAAGATCGACACACAAATGTGGATAGACCAACACGGTTCCACGTATGCACCTGTCCAGGGGGTGAAATCTACACAAAACCTACTTCAGATCAACCGGTTTTTTTCTGACTCTGAGATCGTCATGGATACAGTGTGGAACTCGCAGGTTGATCGCAAGTCGACAAGATCCGTGCCATCATGCATCGACGAAAATGAATATCCAAACCATGAGATGGACCGTTGCAGAATTTCAGACGATAATCGGTCCTGTAGTGAGGAATCACTACTACCCAGCCAACCATTACAACCAGGAGTAATTGGCTCCGGATATGGATCACAATATGTAGAATATGAAACATCAGATAAGCCAGATCCGCCAGGTCTAGATCAGGGTTTTAGGTGTCAAGAAAACAATCAGTCTGTGGGTATTCAGCACGACAATAGCGAAAGTATGATCGAAGTTCAGTTGAACCAGCAACCCAGGTTTGTGGGTGAAAATTGTAAAGCATACGAGCTGCCAACCGCTATGACAGAGCAAGATTTCGAGAACTCCCGCCTCAACGATAGGTTTCAACAAAGTCAACCTCCAATTGAACAGGACTTCTACAGCCAGAATAGGCAAACAAGCAATAAACACAGTCGGTCATTGGAAAATTCCGTCAACTATATTCAACCGCCTCAACAAACTGTTCAACTGTCTGTTGAAAATACCGTCAAATTCAACCAACTACATTAACCAGTCGTTTAACTGCCTGTTGAACATATCGCCAACTTCAACCAACACCCTCAACAAGCTGTTCAACTCCCTGTTGAACATACCATGAACTACAACCGACAACGTCAACAAGCTGTTCAACTCCCTGTTGAACATACTGTCAACTACTTTCGATCACATACGCAAGCCATTCAACTACCTGGTGGTCACACAGTCACACAACCAATTCAACATACAATTCAACAATCAACCCGGCATACCATAAGCAACGTAAAAAATCAACCACAGGGCACATCCGTGCATAGCATACAATTATCTACTCAACACAGTTTCAACAGGTCATTTCCAACAGTTGTCAATCAACCAGTCAACCATAGGGCTACAGGTCAACAACCATCGCAACCCAACATCAACAGGTCAAACTCTTTACCTGCACATAGGTCTACTCCACCAGTCATGGAAAGGGATCCTTGTCAACAGCCTCTACCGACCGTCAACAGGGCTAATCAACCACCCTGTCCCAGGTCAACAATACAGTCAACAAGTCAACAGAAGTATACCCTTCCCGCCGAACGACAAAACTTCAGCAAGGTGATTGATAATCAACAACATTAACCACCGATCAGCCATACTGTACATATACCACATATCAGAAGCCAAGTTCCACCGACACAACAATTTGTTAACAGAGCAGGTCAACACCAACCTAACACCAACCAGTCAGGTTTTCAACGACCTCTCCTTAACACAATGGGTCAACAGGGGCAGTCGCCTCAGGCCATACATTACCAACAGGACGTTTACAGACAACAACCGGTGCAACATTTCCACAATGTTACTGCACCTGTACATCAGACTCAACAGCTATTTGGAAATATACCATATACGCAGGGGAGGCCTCATCAGCCTTCAACAACAAAAAATATTGCGCAGGGAACAGCTCAATCAGGGTATTGTGGTGCAGCACCACACTTGCCAGTGTACCCACAACAACAACAACAATGTTTTTTCTCAACAAAACAATCACCTCTACATGACGTTGTCAGTTTATTTATGAGTTTGACTATCCCTCTTGTATCTTTCGTCCCTCTTTTCTTGTAGAAATCAGGAAATTAGTTCTTGAAATATTCATATATACTTCAGATCTTTAAATTAGATACTGTCGAAAATCTTAGACCAGTACTATTAGGGGCAACGTAATTGCTTTAAACATCAAGAACAAATCAAAATAATTTTTTCCCTCCTTCCATAGTTCCTCTGCTGTTTGTGCGTAATATTGTTTTAAAATAAGAGAGTTTGTTAAAGTGGAGACAATTGCACAGCTGAAAACCAAAGGTATTATCAAAAATTGCTAACATGCATATCAAATTTTCTTTGCATTAAATAGTTTGCCCATTAATGTTTCTTGTATTTGTTTTATACACAATCATACTTTTTTTGTAAACTATGGGTGATTAACCCAATAGTCGCAGCATTTGAACTGTAAATTATTTCAATAAATTTGATATATTCTGTTGATTTATACTTGATAATTGTCCATTAGATAATATATATATAAGTGTTAGTAATGGCCATTTTTCGTTATTTCTAATAATGTATTATGCCTTCATTAAAATTAAACAGAAAAACTAAATGAAACATAAACATTTTTATAAAGAAATAGATAAAACATGGATATTGTCAAATTGTCAAAAATGAGGATCTTTGATGACTTTCCATAGAAACGAGAGAAAAAAAGTTATATACCTTCTCTCTATTTGTAATTTGAGTATACCAGGTTTGATAACTGTTTGGTATTATTATAAAATTAATGTTCACTCCTGCACTCATTTATTTCTGTTCTTCATTACTCTTTACTCTTTACAATTATTTTTCTTTACGTGTGAACATTATTTTATTCAAGGTTTACATCATTATATCATGTACATGGCGGCATTTTTTTTTTTTGGTATTATTATAAATTTTCACTCCTGCACTCATTTATTTCTGTTCTTCATTACTCTTTACTCTTTACAATTATTTTTCTTTACGTGTGAACATTATTTTATTCAAGGTTTACATCATTATATCATGTACATGGCGGCATTTTCTTCAAGGATAGGGTTGACTTTCGTAAATTGTTTATTATCTCACCCCTTATTTATTGATTTTGTATTGACATTGTGTCATAGGTCAAATTTATTCGTTCAGTGTATATTCATTTGTTAGTTTATATATGTCATTTGATTGAGTTAATTCATTTCAATTGATATTTTAAAGTGTGTCTTTCTCTGTTGTGATGTTCCACTATATATTGTTTCTAGATAATGGTAAAGGTTGGTACCTATTGAAACGTGTAAACCCGCTGCAATTGTGAGTACCTGTCCTAAGTCAGGTACCTGATGTCCAGTGGTTGTCGGTTGTTGTTGTGGTTCATATATGTTTTTCGTTTTTCGTTTTTTATATAGATAAGACCGTGGTTTTCCAATTTTCATTTTTGGGGGCTTTTTTTTATAGCTTGCTGTTCATTGTGAGCCAAGAACCCGTGTTCAAGATTTCAAGATTCAAGATTTTATTCATAACCTCAGACACATACTTGTGTACAAGAGGACAATATATACAAACATATTAAGATAATACATAGCGAGACAGGACAAACGAAACACAAATACATAGTATATTTTAAAAGACAATTGGTATAATTAGATAAAGTATTTTATGATTTTCTTCACAAAAATTGATAAATTCCTTTGAACTTGTACGTTACAAATAGACAACAAGCCAGTGAACTTGTTCTTGCTTGGATTCATTACATAGTAATTTGGTATAAACTTTGATCTAAGAGCAGAAACATCAGCATTTTTACAGGTAAACAATATATGAAACTCATCCCCTATTCCCTCATTACATAATGTACATATTCTATTTTCCCTAGCGATCCCCGCCCATCTACCCGTCTCAATAGGTAACTTCAAATTCGAGCATCGAAGTTTAGATATGTAATATCTGTCCTTGGGTAATAATCGCAATAGATACGGTTCCAAACCAAACTCGAGTTTGAATAAAGAATAGAATTCACCCCTAGATGCATTATGTATCTGCGAGAACCAATGCTGATAGTACTGATCTGTTAATCGCTGTTTAACCATACTTTTTAACCAATCAATATTTACAACTAATTGATCGTTCCATATAAAACTTAGACCTGTATCATCAAATATAGATTTTACATATTGAATCCATTTAAATTTGGTAGGATTATTTTCATGTAGCTTAATCATAAGTCTTAGAAGGATATTTGACAGTTTGCTCTCTGTTTTAATAGTTCTGCACCAAAATGATGCCATCCTAAGTTTTATAGTGATATATAACGGAACCCGCCCTAATTCCCCGTAAACCATAAAATTTGGTGTACTGTTCCGAACACCAAGAATATTTTTACAAAATTGCAAATGCATTTTCTCAATATTCTGTTTATTTTCAAAACCCCAAACCTCTGATGAATATAATAATATAGGTGCGATTACAGCATCAAAGAGTTGTAACTGAATATCAATAGGCAATGATATATGTTTTATCTTCCTTTAGAGAGCAAACATTGCTTTTTGTGCTTGATCAAAAATCCTTTTTCTAGCAGTACAAAAATTACCGTTATAATTAAAAGTTATTCCTAAATAATTGTAAGAATCTACAACTTCTATAGCATTACCATATATATGAAAATCAAAGTTGTCTCGTACCTTTTTTTTACTAAACACAATAATTTTTGTTTTATCTATATTTACTTCGAGTTTCCATATGTTACAATATTGTTCAAAAACATCGAGTGCATGTTGTAGTTCTTCCTTACTATCAGACATAATAACAGTGTCATCTGCGTACAGAATTACAAAGATTTTAACTAATACGTGTAACAACTCTTCACAGTTTTTAGAAATATATTCTAAATCTTTAACATCATTTTCCACAAAAAAGTTTTCTAAATCATTTAAAAATACTGAAAACAAAAACGGTGATAAATTTTCACCCTGCCTAACACCAACACTACAGTTGAAGAAAGTTGAACTTTGGTTACCATATCGAACACATGTCTTTATATTTTGATACATATTATAAATAACTGTAAAAATTTTCCCAGTAATGTGAGATTTTTGTAACTTTTGCCATAACCCTGTTCTCCAAATAGTGTCAAATGCTCTCTTAAAATCCACAAATGTGCAAAATAATTTTTTGCCCATTGAAAAAAATATAGATAAAATTGAATGCAACACAAAAATATTATCGGTAGTTGAAAATCCCTTTCTAAATCCAGCCTGAGATTCTGATATAAGTTCAACTTCATCTGAGAAACTATTTAATCTCTCATTTATTATTGATGAAAAAGTCTTTCCTAAACAAGAGTTTAATGTTACACCTCTATAATTTGCAGGGTCTGCTTTTGAACCTTTATTCTTAAAAATAGGAATCATAATACCAAGAGACCATAACTCTGGAACTATTCCTGTATCTAATACTAAATTAAAAAGTTTAACATACATTGGCATAAGATCATGTACAGTACATTTTATATATTCATTAATTATTTTGTCACATCCACTAGCTTTATCGTTTTTTAAGTTTTTTACACTTTTTAAAATCTCATCTTCGGTTACAGTACCATTCAATAAGTTATACAATTCATCTGATAAATTATGTACATCAAAATTAACTTCTGGTTCCTCAGTATTTGAGTCACATCTATTCATATCTTTGAAATAGTCATAGAGAGCTTCAATCGAAATTTCAGGGTCAACGCCTTTTTTTTTATTTGACCCAATACTATTCAAAATGTTCCAAAACTTTTTACTATCTGATTTTTTGGTCTGGCGTAATTTATTTCCAATATTTCTTTGGTACAGTTCATTTGCTTTAGAAATTTCAATTTTATAGCTTTTGCTTGCATTTTTCATATGTTTTCGATTATCAGCATTTTTTATAAAACTGTACCTTTTCCGCGCTTTGTGAAATTTTTTTCTACTATCAAAACATTGCTTGTTAAACCAAGGTTTATTGTCGCTTTTTGGTTTGCGATTTTTAAACGGCTTGTATTTACCAAAAGTTTTTGTAGCAACTGATTGAAAAAAGTTACTAATTCTCTCTACAACTTTGTTCATCTCATTTTGATGAATCCCTTGTTGTACCTCTAAATTATCTAATTCTAACAGTAGTTGTTCTAACTGACAATCAAGATCACTTTTAACATTATCTAAAAATTCTGAACACTTTTCTTTTCTCCACTTGACATATTTTTCACTACAAAATTGTGATAGTTCGTCATTACTATTATATAAAATCACTGGAGCTTGAATAACTACATGTAATTGACAATGAACATCTGAGACCAATGGATCAAATTCCATAATATCGAACTCTTTAACAACTGGAAATAAATTAGATGACAATAATAAATAGTCAATAACACTTGTATCATTACAAGTTTTTTTACCAATACCTTTATCATTACCTACTCTTGAGTTTGCTATATACATGTTATTTCTTTTACATACATTTAAAAGTTTGTGTCCATAATTATTTGGGGCACAATTACAAGTTGTAACTCTGTGTAATGGAACACTGTTTCTAGGTAAATTTTCGTAGTCAAACATATACGAAAGTATATCCTCGTCTGAGTTAAATTCAAAAATATCAACCAGATTCTCGTCCGGTATAATATAGTCTGGTAAACTACCAGTTTTGGCATTAAAATCACCAAAAATAATACAATTTAGACTCTCTATGTTTTTTATATTAAGCATTTCATTTTCTACCTCATCGAATGATTCACTTGTTGAATATTTCGAATTCGATGGTGGAATATAAACACAACCTAGTAGACTATCAGTTTTCTGGTTTATAATAAGTTTTGAAATCTTAACCCACTGTACAAATTCACAATCTGTATTTATAAAGTTTAAATAACCTTTTAACTTATTTCTATACATTACTACAATCCCCCCTGATTTTCTTTTACATTTTTTTCTAATTTTAGAATAATACATATAGTCATCAGGTATATTTAATATATCAATGTCAGACAGTTTTGTTTCTGTAAACAAACAAATATCATATTTTTTAATCATCTCTATAAATTCAGGACACAACAGTTTTTGTTTTATACCACATACGTTAAGAAAACAAATTTTTAATTCAGAAAAAATAGGATCCGCATTGTTAGTTCGATTTTCACTTGTGCTGATATCTCTTTCTGTTCCTCTTGCACAACATCCCTATGCACCAGGAAAAGGAGGAGGTGGTCTTTGCTCCATTGGTCGCTGGTTTTGGAACGGTGGTCTATGTGGCATTTGTGGTGGTGGATGCGGGAAGAATCTCTTGTTGTCGATAAACAGTTTATCATCACGTAAATGTGCAACGTGTCCTTTTTGTCTTGCATCCTTCATGATCGGCACCAATTCACGTCTTCTCTGAATAACTTCCGCTGGGAATTGTTCATGGACACGAAACTGAGTGTCCCTTTCTTTAAATTTTTCTCTTGCAGCCGCCATCACCATTTCGCGGTCCTTTCTTTTTTCAAATTTGGCAACGATTCCCCTCGGACCTCTATCTCGGCGCGGTTTTAGTCTATGTACCACGTGAAACGGAATATTGTTTTCGATTCCAAGTTCATTTGTTAAAAATGTTTGAAGTTTTTCTTCCGTATTTTCAGGTTGTTTGGTATCAGAAACATCGGGAATCCCGCGAAATATCAAATTGTCTCTCATCGATCGAGTTTGTATATCAACTATCCTGTCCCTTAATTCGTAATTTTCATTTTGAAGTTTATCATTTTCTCTTTTTATAAAATCTACATTTTGTTCAATGACCGATGATCGTATTGATGATTCCTGTATAGATGTATTGTGATTGTTAATTTGTTGTCGCATATCTGTTACGTTTCTGTCTAAATGTTCAGACCGTTGTTCCATAGCATTCATTTTCACAACAATCTCATCGAGTATGTCTAATTTCTGAAGTTTTTGTGAACAGTCTATCATAAAATTTTCAAATTTACTATACATCGAGAATTCAGTTGGTTGAGATTGTGGCGAGCTAAAGCTGAGATGAGTTTGAAGAGGTTGGTTCGCTATAAGAAAATCTGCAGGAGTTGTTGGGGGAGCCATAGGATAAGATTGATACGGGGTTCCGATTGAAGTTTGACCGTATGTGTTTAAATGGTTTAAATTACTCGGGTTACCATATAATATGTTGTGAGATGTACTTAAGTGATCTGCCACTGGAGTATATGGTGTATATGGTGTATTGCGGTTTACACTTTGTACTTTGTTTACATTGGCGTCCATTTTTGTTGTTTTTGATTGTGGCGGTGTCTTACTTGAACTCCGTTTCCTTTTTTTCTCATTCGGTACTTTTTTCTGTACTTTTCCTTTTCCCTTTTTTGATCCCATTGTTGATCAAGGACATAATGTTCGACATGATATATCACAAAAATCCAATATACATATTCCACAAAACATATAACTAATAACTTTTTTGTGGGAGCTCCGAAGCCCTGTCTGTCCTGTCCGCCATTTTTTCATACTTTATTCACAACACTTTGGCTTATATATTAAAAAAAGATCATCTCGTTTTAAAATCAATTCGCCGGTAGTGCAGCTACTTTATCATATACATTCATAATTACATTACATGTATGTTTCATTACAATACGTTACTTTAATTGTCTAACAGCTATCTCGTGTCATTCTGAAATTAACCTTCATTTCAAATGAAATGTAACATTCATGATGACAAAAGCTTCCACAATAAAAAGCACAGGTAAATAAAAAAGTTGATAGAAATCGTTTACCATGCGCACATTTTTTTAAGAATGAAGCGGATCCAAATGTAAAAAGGTCGACGCTTTTACACCCCAATATTTACAAAAATAAGCATTCAATTGATAAAACAAAAAATATATGAAGAAAAGTCCGTCATATAATTATGACATATGCACTAGGCGCTTCCATGTTAAAACATATATAAAGACAAAGCAGAGTCAATATACATTTATTCATTTTTCATATAAATAGTTATTGAAGGGAGGGTCTAACATTTAGTGGATACATATATGAAAAACAAAATTTGAAGTGAACGTTTAGGTTTTTATATGTTCTACATGGCTGACAGGCTTTGAACCGCAGAATACTTTTTTGAATTGCTGATTTACATCTGGACGCTTCCAAGCATAAATAATTGGGTTAACGATACTGTTCGAAGCTCCGAAAAATACCAACCAGTTTGCTAAATCAGATTCCAGCTTCGATTTCGCTGTAGGTGATACCATGATCCAAGAACTTAATGTCATGTAAGGCAACCAAAAGATACTAAATGCAATAGTTACAATGCCGGTGACTTTAGCTCCTAGGATGGCTTTTTTCATTTTATTCGTCGTCTGCATATGGTCTCTCGTTTGGTTTTGCTGATACTTATTCATTCGTTGGTAGTAACGCCATGCTGTTTTCAAAACCGGAAGGTACAGTATTGCAGTTATTATGCTGACAATGTACACAATTATATATGCAGTTGCGCGCAGTGATTTAGGGAAGATTATGTCAAAACTACATGGAATGCCGGGATACCAATTCCTCCACCCAAGCATAGGACCAAGTATCACATAAGTAGGTAAAATCCAGGGAAGAATACACATTATATTTGAAGTTGACCTCGTAATGACTAGCGCGTACTTATGGGGATGGCATATAGCCAAGTACCTATCAAATGCTGCTACACCGACAGTTAACTGTGATGTTAGTGTCATGACGGTGATAACTTGATACCTAAGGATACAAAGTATCATGTTTGATGACATCTTTGGATAGAAAAAGTAGAACATTTGTGTTCCACATGATATACCAGTGAAAAAATCTGCAAATGCCAAACTAACGATGAATTTGTTGGTATTCGATTTGAATTTCAAATGCCTCACAAATATAAATATCACTAGACCGTTTCCGATACATGCCACAACAAACACCAATTGCTGTAAAGTCATAAATGCAATCAACATTGGCGGGAAAGTAAATGTGTATAAGGTTGTTGCATTCGATGTGATGTTTGTCTCATTCATATTAAAGCAGCCAAATATATATCTGGAACCCTAAAATGTAAAATATTTTATGAATCTAAGCAATATGTGTACAATCATTCAATTATGAAATTTAAAAAAAATGAAAGATAATACGGAAAATTAATTTTCATTTCGAATTCATAAGTCTAATCAAAATTGAAAATCATTTAAAAACTCTGTTTTGCATTCAATCAAGTGTCTGTCTTGCAATTACTAGCACCACATGCGTTTGGTGAAAAACGCAAAAGCACTTTATCAGTAAAGCCACTGTCACTCAAGACCACGATCAAACTACGATCACCCCGATCTAAAATAAATTCAGATTGTGGTGAGGTCTCGGCATAAGCGGCATGAAAATGTTAATTTTCGACGATGCTACTTCGTCTTCATTACGCTCCTAAGTCAAATTGAAACCGTAAATGTCATTGCAGTATAATTACATTAAGATGTATGTTTCATTATAATACGTTATTCTGATTGGCTAACTGCACATATCGCGTTATTCCTTAAGCAATTGTATTACACAATAAAATTTATCAACTTAATAAACATCGTGTTTTCATGATCCTAGCTATAAAAAAATGTAATTATAAGTATTGAATGCTTCTTTTTGTAACTTCATAGGGTTGTAAAAGCGTTTACCGTGTGTACATGTTTAGAATGAAGCGCTTCCGCGCTCCTTACAACATGTACTTCGGTCAACGCTGTTACAACCCAATGAAGTTACAGAAAGAAGCGTCCAATTCTTAAGTGCAAAAGGACAGGGATAATATCAGATAGTAACATTCATATTAAACAACAATTAACACTTTTTAAAATTGGTAACCGTTCCCAGGAATAGTTCTTAAAAAGCAAACAATTAATCTGCAAAATGATACATACATGTAGCAATTTGATTTAAGTAATTGTTTCTAAATGCATATTTCCATAATTCATAACTTTAATTAAGATTTCTTACTCACCTTAGATATGTGGGTTTACCTTCCTTTCATCAATATGAACGCCTTAATAAAATTCTCAAATTATATATTCACATTTATAGTGATTTCTGAAAGACATGTTTTGTCCAATCAGATAATTGTGTCTTCCGAAAACTGGCTTGGAATTTCTCGAGAAGTATTATAATATACCCAAAAGATCAATATTAATTTAACTTCGTGCATGGAATATTTTTATGTAAATACAACAAGATAAACGCATTATTATCAACACTATTAATGTCTGTAAGGTAACAACTGCAATAAAATTCCTTTTGCGACTAAGAGTGAATCATAGCTTAGACACTGATTTTCAGTAGTATTATTTCAATTATAATTTAATCATTTGTCTAAAGAATTAGCAATGAAAGATTGCACACATAGAAGAAGGTCGTGAATTATTTTTTTATTTATTTTCACTAGAATAATCTGTATAAATTTGTTGTTTTAGAGACACACAACATTTTCAAGACTCATTTATGAAATTGTAAACAATCTTTCTTTGCATTAAGTAAAATCATAAAAATACTGAACTCAGACGAAAATTCCGAACGGAAAGTCGGTAATTAATTTGCAAAGTCAAAAGCTAAAACACATCAAACGAATAAATAACAACAGACATATTCCTGATTTGTTACAGACATTTTCTCGTGTAGCAAATGGTAGATCTAACCGTGTTTTATAGCTAGTTAAACCCTCTCACTTAAATGAAAGTCGTTTAAAATTCCATTATATTGCATGTTTATCGCAACATGAGTTTATTGTACATGACACAACCCCTAAAAAAACAACATTATGAAAAAAAAACTTGAAAGAGATAATATTTTGAGGTTTTAATATCCGTCACTGTATCAGCAACTGAAATGGAAGTGATGTGATTAATTACACGCTTTCCGTCAAGAGAAGGATACTGAGGACTTAGCACACAAACAAACAGATACAGATAATAGAAGCGGGAACTACATGTAAATGTGATTAAGGGTTTAAAATGATGAGAGATGTGTTTAACGACCTTGACTAAACACGATCATGGTCTTTCATGGCCCTGGCTTGTGCCTATTTTCAGCAAGAAATTTTTAGTATTACCGTTACGACTAAGAGACATGCCTGCTATGCCTTAGGATTTTTTTTGCAAATTGGTAAGATATACGGAAAAACGGGAAACATTATAATGGAAAATAAAAGTCAAACAAAGACTAACCACGAATCCTGATTTATTGATAACGGTAAAGCATTAGTATTACGTCTATTGGTTAATGTTTAAATTAGCATATCCAAATTGTTTTTAGTCTTAAGGAATTGGAATATAACATTCACAATTACAGGATATATGTTAAAATAGCCAGTGTCAGACAGAAAATAGTACCTAACCATTATTAATTTTTTTTCCCAGATTAATTAGCGTCAAAATTCTGATATTGGTAGCTAGCATGTAGTAATTAAAGCAACGTGTAGGTACATGAGTGTACATGTTACTGGAACCAACATTATTTCGGAAGATTTATGGTCAAAATTCTGATATTAGAATTGGCATGTAGTGAAGCATTTTGCTCGTATATTTCCAGAAGAGCGCTTTGGACGCACTTTGTTTTCTTTTCTTCAAAATTTCACAGGAGAAACGCGATAGTTGGAAACTACACTTTATGATTATCCTTATTTAAAAAAATCGATATAGAAACATCACATAAAGAAGGAAATAAAACATATAAAATAAAGTTATCCTTGGACTTATTCCATCTGGTAATAAAAGAGCACTCATAAGATCCATCCCACCAGAAAGTTACACAACCCCCACTTGATTCTTTGATTAGTTAAGCTATGCGTACGTTTGTCTGAGTGGAATTATCAGATACAATGTCCAGTCCGGTTGCAATCAGAAAGTTTGATCCAATTGCTAGCAAAGGGAAATACCACACTCTCTAGATATGGACGTTTAAGAAAACCATTTCTCTAATTCTTCGTGAATTTATCCCTTTCTGCATCAATTGTATAAAAAAAAAATCAACGTGTGGTCCGTTTGATCTCAGTTCATCATTGGTTGAAATCCGATTATGACGTCGAATTCTCTTCCTATCCTCTGAATTTCCTATTGTGACGGCATGAAAAAAGGCGGCCATGCCTGATGACGTCACATAGAAAGAACACGTGTTATTGCAGATCAGTTACAAAGAAGGAATAAGTTTGACTGCGTATTGTTTGAAAATCATTAGAGAAACATATTCCACCACGAAATCTCGTGTAATACGATATTTATCCACTCTCGACAGTTAAATTTTAAATATTTAAAATGCTCGGCGAGCATCGCGTTTTAAAATTGAAAGTTTAACTGTCTCGAGTGGATAAATATCGTATCACCCTCGATGCAGTGGTAGAATCTATTATATATCCACCGTATGTGACATACTAATTTTTCAAAGTACAGTTTCCAGTAGACTTTTTAGAACCTTTATATAATGAGTACCTTTTGATTTTGTTGTCGTTTTGGTATATATGTCGTGCACATGTTATTATGTTGTACAGGTTAATAACTTTGTACAAGTTATTACTTGTACAATACCATCATATATAAGTTATTACTTGTACAAATATAATTGTACGAGTAATTGCCTGTACAGTTTTCGATGAGAAAAAAATAATAATTAAGTTTGTACAACACGCTATTTTTGAGTTATATTTGTTTCTTCCTTCCTTTTGTATTTAGGTAATGATACCAGATAACATGAACTCTTATGAAATGCAAATGTTTGATGTCGGTATGCTATTCTATATATCTTGATTTGTTTCTATTGAAACCAATGTTAACATTTGTGATATTGTTATTGATAATGCTAAGTAATGATGTAGAAGTTAATCCTGGTCCTTTAGGTGGTTTTTTCTCAATTTTTCACCTTAATATTAGAAGTATGCGTAATAAAGTAGACTATGTTGAAAACATTAGTAATGAAGCTGATGTGATTTGTTTAACGGAAACGCATCTTGACGAAAATATAAAAAATGAAGATATTCTTATTGAGGGTTATAATAGAGATCCTTATAGAAAAGACCGCAATAGCCCAGGAGGAGGAATTATAATTTATATTAGTAAATTTATTCAAGCCAAACCGAGACCTGATTTGAATTTTGATAATGAAGCATTATGGCTTGAAATTACCTTCCCTTCTAACAAATTACTCCTTTGTGTTGTATATCGACAACCTTCAAATAACAATACTTTTTGGGATAAATTTCATGAATCTATCGAAAACGCAATGAGCTATACTCCAAATGTTGTAATAACGGGTGATGTAAATGTAGATTTTCTTACTGACCATTCACATAAAATATTTGACATTATGAGACTAAATGGCCTTAAAAATGTTATAAACGAACCAACCAGATTTTGTGCTACACGCCAGTCCTTGTTAGATCCTATTTTGGTATCAAATTCATGTGATGTCTACGATTCCCATGTAATACAAATAGATCGTACGTATAGTGATCATGACGGAACTATTATATTCTTGAATAATCTTGGTAGGTTACAAAATAATACTACTTATAAAAGAATGATTTGGGACTATCGAAATGCCGATTTCGACAAATGTAACGAGCTCATTGCTACTTTTGATTGGGAATCAATAATTAATGCTGAAAATAGTATGGATCAAAATTGTAAAAATTTTACAAATAAATTTCTTGAATATATTAATGACTGTATTCCTCAGAAAGAAGTAACTATACGACCAAATGATAAAATATGGTTTAATTCTGACCTACGAAGAGAAATACGTAAACGTGATAGACTACACAAACAAGCTCGTACAATGTAGGTCCAATAGTATTCCAGATCTGAATAAGTATAAAAAGCAAAAAAATCATGTGAATAATTTAAAACGATACACAAAAGATCAATTTTACTTAAACGCAAATAGTTTGTTGGACGAGTTTGCATCTGGTAATTCTAAATCGTATTGGTCATTAATGAAAAAATTAGTTAAGACATCGGGTAATTCTACTCATATCACTCAACTTAAAAATGAAAATGACGAATTAGTCACTGAAAATTACGATAAAGCATGTCTTTTGAATAAGTATTTTTGTTCCATATCTACTATAAATGAAAATAATGATAGATCTCCAGAATTTCTGACTAGGTCAAATTCTAAAATTGATATTTTCTATATAAACCCAAATCAAGTCATTGATATTTTGCAGACTTTAAAATTGGGAAAAGCATCAGGTAATGACTCAATTAGTCATCAAATGTTAAAAAGGACAAGTTATACTGTCAGTGTACCCTTATCATTGTTATTTAATTTGTCATTTGAAAAGGCAGAGTTTCCTAGTCAATGGAAAACAGCTATTGTCATGCCGTTATTCAAAACCGGAGACAAATCACTGATTTCCAATTATAGACCAATCTCATTATTATCAGCAGTGGGTAAAGTTTTTGAAAGAATTGTGTTTAAAAATGTATTTAATCACTTAATAGCAAACAATTTATTATACAAATTTTAATCAGGTTTTATTCCAGGTCATTCTACCGTTCACCAGCTAATAGAAATTTACTATAGGATATGCATGTCACTTGATGATCGCTGTATAACATCTCTTATATTATGTGATATCTCGAAAGCTTTTGATAGGGTATGGCATAGTGGCCTCTTAATAAAACTTAAAGCGTATGGTATTGATGGAAATCTATATAAATGGTTTGAAAGTTATATTTCAAATAGAAAACAAAGCGTTTTTGTTTCAAATGCCTATTCGCCTTTTGATAATACTAATGCAGGAGTTCCGCAAGGCTCCGTATTAGGTCCCCTACTATTTCTTATTTATGTAAATGACATAGCTGATAATTTGACAAGTCTAACTCGATTGTTTGCTGATGATACATCTCTTTCTTATTCCAGCAATAACCCTTACACTATAGAGGAAGTCTTAAACAGCGATTTAGAACAAATTTCAGTATGGTCTAAAGATTGGCTTATTAATTTTAACCCTAATAAGACAAAGGCTATGATATTCTCCTGCCATACTTCCCCAGATGATATTGAAATAGAATTTCAAAACCAATTAGTAGAATTTGTCTCCTGTCATAAACACTTAGGGATTACTTTTGATTCCAATGGTAAATTCCATACACACATAGAAAATATTTTAAAGTGTGCAAGCACAAGATTAAATGTTCTTAAAAAATTGAAATATGTATTGAATAGAAATTATCTTGCTCGTATATATTTAACTTTTATAAGACCCGTTATGGAATATGCATGTGAGTTATGGGATGGTTGTACTCAACAAGAAGCCGACAATTTAGAACATGTTCAGTTAGAAGCAGGGAGGTTAGTAACTGGGTTGCCCGTGTTTGCTAGTCGGGAAGCTATATATTTTGAAACTGGCTGGCAATTGCTTGTGGACAGAAGAAAATCCAGAAAGCTCAATATGTTCTATTCTTTACATAATGGGACTGCCCCTGATTATCTCTGTGATTTAATGCCCCCGCTTGTTGGTCAAGTATCTAACTACGATTTGCGAAACAGCAATAATTATGTAGTACCCGGTTATAGACTAGACATAACTAGAAAATCCTTTTTCCCATCCACTACTATCGAATGGAATAGACTTACCCCCGACATACGTACGTCCAAAAATATAAATATTTTTAAACGAAAGATGAAGTCCAAATTGATACAGCCACCTTCCTATTTTAGTTGTGGGGATAGAAAACTTAATATCATTCATACACGTTTGAGAAATATGTGCAGTTCTTTAAATTCAGATTTACATCGTGTTAATATTAAAGCAAATCCGGCATGCAGCTGTGGCCACCCTGTTGAGGATAGTATACACTATTTTTTAGAGTGCGCTTTTCACAACGAAGCAAGAGAAATACTGTTTTCTAAATTAGAACGTTATGCTATATCCATTGAGCTTCTGTTAGCTGGTGACGGTGACCTTTCTTTTCAGCAAAACAAAGACATTTTTGAGTCCGTACAATCTTATATCAGAATAACACAAAGATTTAAAACAATCAATTAACGTTCTAAATTTCTACTTTACAACCTTTCACTCCAGTCCAGTTGTTTCATTACTATTCCTTATTATATTGTATTTTTTTTTTCTTTTTATTTCTAATTTTTGTTTGAAGTATGTATTACATGCATTACTACTATGTTTTTTTTTTCTTTTTTTCGCCATTATCTAATGTATTTTGTGTTTATATTTATATTGGGAGAGGACGTCTCTAATGTTGTTATAACTTGTGTCCAATCCCTTTTGCTACTTATGCAAATAAAATATGTTTAAACTAAACATGAACTCTTGCTTAACATCGTGTTACCACTTTAATACGGACTACTAACAGTTATTTTGATGTATTATAAAAAAATGTATTTTCAATTGATGAACAGATTCAATTATTCTCCGACAGCTGGGTTTAATTATTATTATTATGATCATGAATGTGCTTTTATTTTTTAATTGCCCAAATCTTAACAATTCAGACCACTGTCAGGTGTTGTCGTGTGTCCATGAAATCATTATAGTATTACTCTGTATGTCAGTGTTCTCTCTTTTAACAGACCCTTAACTTTGAGGGTGACGGGGTATATCATGCTCCAATTTAACCTCTGGCCAAAGAAGTTTTAGTTCTATAATAACGTTAAATCCCTTTCCATTATCACTTTGCAGGATATGTGGAGTTAGTTCACAAAAGTTAAAAAAAAAATGTCAATAAGGTGGTAAGCCACTTTGGCTGCTATTTCTTTTTTAAAGGACGCATTACACTAAAGTGTGTACAGTGATCCTGGTAGTATTAGTTACATAGTGTGCTAGTGACCTAATACGGTATATATGGAATTTACTGACCCCATATATACCGTATTACGTCACTAGCACACTATGTAACGAATTTATCTTACCGACTATCTTAACGTGTGAAATTAAAACTAGTGATTCTCAAAACGAGCAAGTCTTCAATACTGTTAGCGCTAAGAAAATACTTCCATTGATCATACAAAAACAGATGCCAACAATAACGACTTGCAAGGTTTAAATGTGTTTTATGAATTTGTTTCAATCTTAATCATCAATTTCTTCGTCTGTTGGAACTTTTAAGATTTTTCTCAGTACCGTTCTGTTTTTTACAAAGGGACATAACACCATTACTAACCGTGTATGAAATAAGCCCCGCCCCCTTCTTACCTAATAAGGAATGTAAAGGGACGTAACTCCACTACTAACCGTGTATGAGATAAGCCCCGCCTCCCTACTAACCTAATATCAAATATACACGGTTTGCACGCGGACGCCTTTAACCAATCATATTCCTGGAAATGTATAGAAGGTAAGATAAAGTATGATCCACTTATATTTTCCATCTGGACATGATTGATAGTAAACAATGTCTACCTACCAATACATGATTGATAGTAAACAATGTCTACCTACCAATATATGATTGATAGTAAACAATGTCTACCTACCAATACATGATTGATAGTAAACAATGTCTACCTACCAATACATGATTGATAGTAAACAATGTCTACCTACCAATACATGATTGATAGTAAACAATGTCTACCTACCAATACATGATTGATAGTAAACAATGTCTACCTACCAATACATGATTGATAGTAAACAATGTCTACCTGCCAATATTGTTTTTGACTTTGACATGACAACGAGGATAAAAGACTGTAGTAGTGATAGGACAAGCACTTTTTTCAAAATTTTCACACATTCTGATAATCCGACTTATTTCTCTGCTGATATTGTCAAATTGATTTTTTTTTAACTCCTTATTAGGTTTGTGTATGCCTCAATGACCAACTCAGGAATGTGCTGTTCTTATCAGAGGGATGAAGTTCATCAACTATATAATGTATATACATGTATTAATAAATAATTTCGTCTCCATTTTCAAATGAGTTTTTTAATACACGCTACCTTCAAAACATCATACCGTCTTAAGTTTAATTTGAGACGTGCTGTCTTTTTGGAACTCAATTTTGCTTCCTTTAAATTACTTATAGACTCTCTATATCTTTATCGTTTGAATACTGGATTATTTGAAGATTTTATTGTCATCTATGATCTTACAATTTACCTATTTCATGATGAAGCCTCTTTTCTGCGATGTTTTACAATTTAGTTATACCTATTAAACTGAACAGATTTGCCATCACATTTATTGAATAAAAAGTACTCACATACTACAAGTTCATACGTTTGCATTTAGTAATAGATTATTTTTTAAACATGGCAAAGGGAAAGTTTTGTTGTTAACAGCAAATAGACCAAGGTAGAATAATGACTTGTACAAGTTATTATCTTTTTCTTAATAAAAATTGGACAAATAATTACTTGTACAATTTATTTTTTCAAGTAATAACGTGTATGATAGCATCGTACAGTAATAACGTACAATATGGTTGTACAAGTATTAACGTGAACAAAATAATAATAATGTACACGACATATATATACATATAAATATTTGTTATTGGGCGTTAGGCGAACAATAATGATTTAATCTGTACCACAATGGTAACTATTTATGATGTGTAACTTATTGTAGATTAATATCTCCTGTAATTGAAACCCAATCAAACGGATAATGATGTCAAACATTCTTCAGTATTATTTTAATGGAGTAATAGTAATTGAGTCAAAATCACAGGTGAAATCACTTGTAATTTTGAAGAAAAAAAGTTGGGTTCTTAGGATTTTTCTACCAATTTAAAATAGGCAAAAAAAGTATCTGTATGTTTTATTTCAAATTTTCCTTGCTTTACAGACTGATCTTACATATGCTGAGGAAACATTCCATTCTAATGGGAATTCTGTCATTAGTGAAAAATGGAAAGACTTTGAAGGATGCTTTGGAATAATTCCAAATTAAAACTACACTCCTTTACCTCTGTTTAAGATGTATAAAACCTGTGTTGCCTACGTACTTCAAATAAAAGTATAGTTTAAAATGGTAGGCCTAAGAAAAAATAAAGTGTCCAAGTTTACAATAAGATCAAGGCAAAAGCAGACAGACATCAGACACATAAATAATTATTATATCATGTGTATTTGAAATATCGTGATGTATCAACCACTCGACACAATGTGAAGCCGTTTTATTTCACGTTCGGCTCACGTACCAAAACAATTTATGTGGTTATACAGAAAAAAGTATTCTTAGTGCTTTTGAGGACGTCGTCCTTATATTAGATATCATCAGATCGTGATATTAATTAGGCAAAATACATAGAAGTTTATATATTCATTATCAAGAAAACGTCTTATCCTTGATTGTTTAATTATGTAGACAATGTTTTATAAAAGCAAAGAAAACTGAGACACGGAGAATCATATAATCACACGCGGTCTCATACTTATCAATATATTTTTCAGCGTTTCGCAGTTTAGCGGAAAAATCCTGTCTTAAAGTTTCTATAATATTTTGTATAGGTCAATAATGTATGATTTGATAGGTCAGGTGACCTAATGTTTGTTATGCTAATTTGTTCACTTTCATAGAATATATAATACCAGTGTCTGAGTACAAAAATTGATAAACCAGGGGTGGTGTTCTCGAAGGTATCCTAAGATTCGTCCTAAGTAATAGATAAGACCAATTTTAGGATGGCCTTAGGATCAATTTAGGACACTCTTAAGTTGTGTCTCGTAGCTATCTCAGACGTATCTTATGTTAGGACGTCATAAACATATCCTAAGTCGAAATTTTAAATCGTCAAATTTAATTTTTGATAATGACTAAACCAATTAATAAAATTGTTTAGGAATTTTATAATTACAATTAAAGAATTAAATCCATGATTTTAAATGTAATACTAAAATTATACCAAAAAGGATTGTAATTTAAACTGGAAAACAACTTGTTTTGAAATGAGAATTGAATTGGTAGTGTAATCGTAAAAACGAAGTTCAAAGTTTAAAATCATGCATTATTTCTTTATGTAGGAGTCAAAACCGATGGTGCGTTTCATTTCATGTTCATTTTCAGGTAAAAAAGTGAACAAAAAGCGAAATCAAAATTTTATTATGTTAGGATAAAGATAGGATGATCCTAAGACACCTAATTAGGTGTCCTAAAGTTAGGACGAAAACTGCGATATATCGTAAATTAAGAGAGCTTCGAGAACACGACTTAGGATAAATACCTGTCATAAGATGGACTTAGGACACGTCCTAGTCCTAAGATAGCTTCGAGAAAACCACCCCAGGAGTATGTCAAAGAACCGTTCAACGACTCGTCCTTAACATATGGCAAGAGTAAAATCCCTTTGTTCTTACTGTGCTATAATCTGGATAATGCACATGCAGCAAAGCATGCAAAGATTGCCGGGAGTAAAAGGTTTTGAAAGAGAAACGTATTTTCTGTTTATTTAACATATTAAATTTAGGTAATGCAACATCTTCCTCGGTTCTTTCAAGCATATCATATCGCGCATTGAGGGAAAGGAATTCAAAAGCAATTAATCTTATTTAAAATCAATAACCCTTGCAGTTCTGGTTTTTTTCATACATCGATTTGAAAGTACACAATTTATCAACGTCTTAAACGTCACCAATTAAATAAAAATTGGGAATAAATTACCGGAAACGATTAAAAAACATATACCATTAAATCGCTATTTTAGAATGATTCTAAATATAAAAAAAAAGATTAATTCAAAACTTACTTTCTTTACCCTACAAGAAACTTTCGTATGACCCGTGGATTGCAGAATAACGTCCACATGTCTAAAACGTTCACGTAAATTGATTGCGTCATGAGTTAAACAGTTATTGGCCAATCAAATCGGCATATGTAATTTAATCTGCACAGCACGAGATGACCTAATAACCCGAACTCCTACGTCGTTCGGTTTATTGGGTCATCTGGGTCAGATTAAATGACATATATACCAACTTGATTGGTCAATAAGTATATAATAACATATTATAAACTAGATTATCGGAAGGTTCCGAGACCTTGTTAAATAATCCATATCAATTTCACGGTCTTACGTACAGATTCTTGGTACTAACGTAGTTTATCATTTTTATAACGTGTTATAGTATTCTTTTATTGTTGTCATGAATAGTACTTTTACTGTGTAGTCTATTTTTGTTGATGCCAACTTGACACTGCTCTGTACTTATAAATCATGTGATTGTGTTATTGTGCTATGGTAATTTCGTATTCTTGTCTTTTATTTTTGCCAATGTGATTTGTCCATATGCCTCTTCGTGTTACTTTGTACATGTAACATATTAAATTTTGTTTGTTTTTATAGTCATTCAGATTATAGCACAACGTTTACTGCTGTACTATTTTTTACATTTTTACTTATTATCTCTGTTTGTTTTGTTCACGTATCATTTTATGTTGTTTTCGTTATGGAAACGATTACTGATTTTGGACAAGTAAGTTTTATAATGCAATCGAAAAGTGTGTTTTAACGTTATTCTGTTAAGGTCTCTTTCGAATAAAATTATTTGTTCTACTTATAACGTGTATCATTGGCACACATATGTTTTACTTCGGCGCAAAGGAAATATCAAGGTTTGTTGCGCAAATGAAAGTTTATTTTGACGCAAATGAAAGTTTATTTTGGCGCAAATAAAGTACCAATTGTCGCAAAAGCAAAGCACTGATATAATGGAATTTTATTTGACTGCCATAAACGTGAGAGGTTTAGCTACCTATAAAACCAGGGGCCTGTTTATTGAAACTGTCCTAAGATCGGTCCTAAGAATTTCTTAGGACAGAAGTTAGGATAAAGTTAGGATCGACTTACGACACGTCTCGGCATGCACATCGAAGCTATCTTAGGATTATCTTAGCTAGGATGTCCTAACCGCTGTCATAAGTATTGGCGTAAAAGAAAATAGCAAATTAAAAATTAGAATTTAAAATATTGTATCAAATTAAACCAATTACTTTGATTTAAAAAAAAAATAATGATTATAAAATAATTGTTAGTTTAAAATAAAATAGTTTTGATATTAGGATTGCACATTTTAACTCTATGAAACAAAACATATATGACATAACATGTAATTACGTTTCATGTGAGCTTAATTCGAAGTGTCACCGTTTCACACTTAAAAGATCAAAGGCAAATCTCGTGCATCTTTCATATGAATACTGAGTGCTTCAACAATTTTATTACGTGTGTATTCCGTAGGTGGCATTCTCGTGCTGACTATCTAATAAAAATATTTACCGCGTGATCTCTTATACATATCTTTAAAGTGGATGAACACATTATGCCTCCCTTTAATTTTTGTACGCGGTGTTTATATTGTAAAATAGGTGTACCCATGGGATTTTTTATTAGACATAGCATCTACCGTAGATAATAAACTAGCAATATATCCTATTTTAATTTATGTTGTTAATGGAAATTTATAACAAGTTTAATTTTAAAATCATAAAAATAACTTTCAGGAGAGTCAAGTCAAGTACGATTATAGATTTATATAATAGTCATGGTCACTGACAAGGGTGGACTCAACAACTGCCTGATATATATGTTTTAATTTGTTAAAAAAGACGACGGACTTTAACGTTATTAAATTGTTTTCCTTTTAAGTTTTTAGCAATGCGTTGGTGTAGTTCACTATTTTATATTTCATAAACTGACCTTCACCGATAAAATAATAAATACTAAGTCATGTAAATGATCATAATCTGTGAAGTAAATAAGCGATAAAATTTTGTACATCTTTGATACAAAAATCATGAAAATAACTTTCAGGAGAGTCAAGTCAAGTACGATTATAGATTTATATTATAGTCAAGGTCACTGAGGAGGGTGGACTCAACAACTGTATGATATATATGCATATGTATATTATGTTTTGTTCTTTTATTGTTTTATGGTGTATTGTATTTTGTTGATCTACAATGTATGTATGCCTTCAACCCCATTGGGATATAAATGTGTCACGTATTATCCAATAAAATATTATAGAAGGACAACTCTCATAGATAACATCAGTCTTCGTTCAAATAACTCCTTCTTTGCACATGTAAGTCGATCAGTGGAAGTCTTTTGTAACCAAAATTTATGAAAATTATACAAAATGCTTATTACCAAATATAGTCAGAGCAAGTTCGAATTTGGGTGGCGTGACTTTTACCGTTCTTGATTTGCGATTCTTTATAACGATTATATATACAAGCGGGACTCCATTTGTCTTGTATTTGTTTAATAAATAATTCAATCGCTTCAATACTAAACTTCAGCCTTTTACAGTTTCTGGTTCCACACTTAAAGGCCCATAGGCAAATAATAGGAGAGGATTTTTTTTCAGAAGAATATTGTAAGTGAGCTGCTTCTCTGATAGAATAAATACATTACATGTGATTTTATTTTTACTGAATACAGATCATGATAGATAAAACAAAAATCACTTACAACTTTTCTCAATATTTATACCAAATTGAATATGACTTTTGTATAATATTTTAATTTGTTAAAAAAGACGACGGACTTTAACGTTATTTACTTGTTTTCTGTTTAAGTTTTTAGCAATGCTTTGGTGTAGTTCACTATTTTTTATTTCATAAACTGACCTTCGCCGATACTTAATCATGTAAATGATCATAATCCGCGAAGTAAATAAGCGATAAAATTTTGTAAATCTTTGATACAATCAATGATGCTTTGTGTATTAAGGTACAAAATCTAACCATTAAAATCGTTGATCGGTTGTCTAGTTCGAACTATTTCTTAGGTAATACAGTGACGGTACCTCCAAAACCTTCAAAAATTTAACCCTTCGTAATGGTAGGCGTATTAATTTTTGTTTTCATTTTTGCAGGATATTTCATTTGTAATGTCGGTAAGATTCATATTTGTTTAATTATTTCTTTTTTCAATATTAATTTTGATTATTAATATAATAATCGATATTTAAATTTTGTTATTGTTAATGCGGCAGTAGCTTTATAAACTACGTCATAACAGAATTGTAATCAACAATTTTTTTACACTAGAACACACCCGCGAAATCGCGGGGCATTCAGAGCGTAGTTGAAAGTATGTAAAGTGTTGTTGGAAAAATTTTGTAAAATATTGAATGACTGGAGAATTTGAGGAAAAGTATCAAAAGTCATAGGTACTTGGGGACAGGAAAATGTTTTTTTTTATCCCTCCTCCTTTATTTCCAAAATTTCCAATTTTTGGTTGTCTATTAATTTCAATATTAAGTATGATATGAACATTCAATTAATGAGCCTGTAATCCAGTGGTTGTCGTTTGTTTATGTATTACATATTTGTTTTTCGTTCATTTTTTTGTACATAAATAAGGCCGGTAGTTTTCTCGTTTGAATATGTTTTACATTGTAATTTCGGGGCCTTTTATAGCCGACAATGCGGTATATGGGCTTTGCTAGTTGTTGAAGGCCGTACGGTGAGCTATAGTTGTAAATTTCTGTGTCATTTTGGTCTTTTGTGGAAAGTTGTCTCAACATGGCAATCATACCACATCTTCTTTTTTTTGTAATCAATTATTTTTTGGAAAAGATTTGACTTGAGAATTAGAAAAGGTATCAAAAGTTTACATGAATAATTTTAGCACTTATCTGTATGATCCTGTATATTTTGAACATTCGTTACTATATAAATAAAGTTTACTAATCGATCGGTGGTCATTGATATATCATACAGACCCTCTCTATTTAATAAACTCTGTGACCGCCGTGGATAGTAAGCTTGAAAATGATAGCAGATAGAATTCTGAAAATACACTTTATTCGTAGTATATTTTATGTTCAAAGTATACAGAAAAACGCAAACCGGAAGTCTAATCTGACTTAAAATTTTGTCCAATGATGGAAACAATATCCGGATGTCTTTTTTCTCGTTTTTCTCCCAAAATAACTCAATCTGAATAATCATATGAATGGATGACAAATGCGACTATGCACTGTACCTATAGGACACAGAGGCATGTTGATTAATTTATTGGGGAAAGAAGAGAAGCGACACACAAAATGAGGTCTTCTCGCGTTTAATAGTATAGATGTTCATTTTCACTGGTCTGTCTGCATCCCCACCTAGCGGTCATGTCAAAAACCGTTCTTGAACCAGTGCGTGACCGACGAATGACATGATTTTAGGATGTACAAGAAATCATTCATATTGTTTATCTATATAATATGATGTCTTTTGTAGACGACAAACGTCAGGCGTACACAAATTGAAACCTTTTATCTATGATGAGTTCATTTGTTTTCAAAAAGCTTTTGCGTCGTATGATGGTATCATGTCGTCTGCATCGTCGCCGAAGACGCATTTAGTTTCCGGACAATAACTTTTGTTTTAGTGAATGGATCTCTTTGAAATTAGACCACAAGTTTCCATACCATGAAGGGATGATTAAAATTTACTCTGGGAGTATTTGCTCAATTTTTTTTTGTTTGCCCCAACTGTTCAGGGTTCGACCTCTGCGGTCGTATAAAGCTGCGACCTGTGGAGCACCTGGTTTTATATTGAATTTTGCATTCAAGAAAAATCTAAGTTTGAAACTTCGGATAATGGAACAATTGAACAGAAACGTGATCACCTGAAAATTTTGTCATCAAAATCCGTATAAAACAAAAAACGAAGAGTAGGAGGTATCCAAGATTGGTGAGATATTATAGCTGTATAAACTGAAACACATTCTAAACCCCATTCCTGAACTTGTTTGTCATATTGGAGTCTTCATTAAGCAGTCTTTAGAACTGAGGGAGTCAGACCAATGTCAGACAAGGTTATGATGGTGTTTTTTACATACATTTATGATTGAACTCTAATGTGTTCTATTATTTTTTATATTGTATTGTATTACATTGTATTTTATTGTATTTCATTGTATTGTATAAAATTATTGTTTGATTGTATTGCTTGACCCTTATAGGTGTAATTTTGCAATAAAGATTATTTTATATTATCATATAATTCACTGAAATATCGAATCTGCATACATCTTCTTAACTACGATTTTGTATGTATTAAAATATTAGTAATTATTTCAATATTATAGAACATTAACGGTGTATAGTACTAAACGTCTCTCATTTTACAATGCATTAAGTAGAAGCCTTAATTTATGAAAAGTAATATAAGATATGACGAAATAAGATATTTATTTTGTCTCTAAATTTTAATAAAAAAAAAATGAAAAGTTACTGGATAGATTTGTATGAAAAGTAAAATAAAAATTATTAAAACGTACTACACTATTATTATATGATATAAAACTGACAATAAAAAAAAAATCTATGACAGTGTAATTTAAAATTTAGAAAAAATAAATGAAATATAGTATTCTTTGTCTCTGTTTATTTGAAAATGCAAACTAAAACAATGTACAAAATGTAGAAATCCGGGTGTATAAATTAAAAATGTCAAACAAATGAGATAATTGATTTTTCACGAACAATAAAATTGAAAAATGAATCACGTATGGTGATATATATAACGTAAATATTCTCACATATATGTGTGAAGTTTTAGACATAATTTTATTATGTTAAGTAAATATTTTGTACAAAACATTTTAAAATATGTTTTGAATTAAGTTTTATTCATCATGTTGAGAATACTCTTAAATCATAGTTATAAATTTTAAAAATGTAGTATTTCAAAGTATCGTTGGATTTTTAAGAACATGTACATGTATATATATATTGTGCAATGTGTCTCATAAGCCAAATGATATGGGTGGGTATTGATTGTTCTATGTATGTTTTAATATTGTTGAATAATATGTATGTCAATCAATATGTGACACAATAATAAAATAGATTATACTAAATTACTTCAAAGTCATCATCTTAGTTTTTTAGATAATGATCTCGTGTCTCATCATTTTCTCTTCAAAATGTTGCCAAGGTTACAACGGTTACACGGACCACATACGAACACTCTTTTATATAAGACAAATTAGAACGTAAATTGCAAAAATTCTCAATCTTCGATCATGGTTTTACTGGACAACAATTATTATCACATAATTAAGGTATCGTGTTACCAAAATAATGATAACATCAATATCTCTATCGCCATATTCTTTACTTCCTACTGGTACATGTATACGCACAAATCTGCAGCTGAACACGAAATTGAAATTATAATAGTTGCTTTTTTATCCTACAGAGCCTCCTCCATCAACATTCTCACATATTTCATATTTAAATGCGGGAGTAACTTTTTGAATTTAAGCCAATCATTCAAAATATTGAAACATTTAAACTATCGGCAAACAGGAAATTTTAGCATCTGATAGGTCCGAAAAGAACTGACATTTGACAATTTATTACTTTCAAGCTGCTAGTAAATGTTTCACAGTTTCTAAGGGAAGTGACCAAAATATTTGGTGGACAAACGACGGGTGGTTGTTCTGTAGCCTCACGTTTAATTGGAGAAGAAACTTATTTATACATTTATCAAAAAATCAATTGGGCATCACCGGTTCTTAGATAGAATAAAGTGTGTCTTGCGAAAATTCTACCACAAACAAAAATTGATGTATCTAGAAAGATTTGACACTGATCGAAATAAAATGAGAAAACGTCTAATCTATTGAATTATGTAATCGAAAATATTTTCAGTATGTTTTCATGATTTTAATAAGCTATCTATGTTGATGAAAATAACCATTTTAAGGGCATTTATTAGCTTTTAGAAAACTATTCTAACTAATAAAATTGAGAATGGAAATGGGGAATGTGCCAAAGAGACAACAACCCGACCATAGAGCAGACAACAGCAGAAGATCACCAACAGGTCTTCAATGCAACGAGAAATTCTCGCACCCGGAGGCGTCCTTCATCTGGCCCCTAACTAAGTATGCTTTCATCTTGAACTTAATACGTTACCCTTTCAAATGATATTATTTTAGATCATAGTAAAAGCAAATTTATCTTAATAGTTAATAATATATTAGATTAAATCTGTTCTTCTGTCTTTAATGATCTTTAATATCTTTGATGTTCATAGATGCAAATGAATTTTACAAAAACATAAACCGTTTCCATGTCACTCCTGGTAGATAAACAAGTTAATATTCGTTTTAATCAAACAAAATTAGCCATGCTATTTAAATAAATCACAAAGTATTAATAGTACAAATGAATTGCAAGCTGCAGATGGATAAAATTGTGTCATTATCCATTTTTATATATTTACAACCCCGAAAAGATCAAGTAAATATATCCATTGCATAAGGTGTTGGGGTTGGGGTGGGAGTGGGGGTTAAGATCTCACAAGACATGATTAACCTGTCGACGGTCCAAGGCTGTTCATTGTCCTTTTGTCATGTTTTTGTCTTTTTTTCCCATTTCCATTCTCAATTTTTTTGTAGTAAAATTATCTTCCTTTTTTTCTTCAAAATAAGTGTTAAAACAAATAATGAACTAATTATGTATTCAATTAACTTATAAAGAACTACTATCTTGTGAGGATAAACACAACACTATTTAGAAAACCTGCTACCCGATTTATACTACAACAGCGACCGAATTTCAAAAATGGCAGAGAGCGACCAGCGACAACCACTAGATAACATGTTTCAGGCTTGGGAAATACTTTATAAGATACACAGAAAAAAATTTGAAACAAAAAAACTTTTTACTAATAGGACACAAATATCTTGCATGCCTAAAAAGATGTAGATGTTACAACATCGTTTTCATTTTTAAATGCCTCCATGTTATCAGTAACGTGGAGAATACATTATATATTATTCTATTTCAGATGCAAACACAAGTCCTGTTTGTCCCTCTTTGTTTTATACTATACAAGTACCAGAAGACACAACTGTAGACAGCACAGTCTTTCCGTTGACATGTGACGACACCGACAGCGGAGTAGATGGGTCATTAACATACGTCATATCCTCCGGAAATGACGCTAGAAAATTTAATCTCCTGCTGACGGGAACAACAGCAAATATTAAAACTGCAGGAAAGTTCGACTATGATGATATCAACTCTAAAACTTCATTCACTGTAAGTGGAAATTTAAAAAAAAACGAACACAGTTATTTTCCCCTGTTTTTTTCTAAATGAATGAAAACAAATGTTAACAACACTATATAAATTTCATGAGCCATCATGAGGAACGCTCAGTGCAAAATATTTGAAAGCCAAATAATATGTATATGCTACAGGTATTTTCTAAATTTATGCATTTTGTAAAATGGCTGATTTTTTAGGCATTTTCTAAAATGCCTAAAGTTGACAGGCATTTCAAAAATGCCTAAAAAACCTAGTCATTTTGTAAAACGCCTGAAATTTTTTATGAAAATATCACAAATTGCCTTGTCTGTTTCAGGCAAATTGTGTAAATATGAAATGCATGAAATTGATGATAAAATATAGTGTAAAGCTACAAAAAAGGGTTGAGTAAAAAAAATTAAAGATTATTTTTTTAAATTGTAGCCTGAAGGTTAAGTTTTTATGTTTTACTAGTTGTAATGTCTATAATTATAAACTCCATAGAGCAACAAGTTTGAGTAAGTACTCACAGATGTATTCCCTTAATGATCTTCATTATGGCAGAAGGCCATGTTGTTCTTACACCAGAACAAAGATTTACAAACAAATTAATTGAAAATGCTGATTCTAATCAGAAAAATGTTATATGGAACAGAGAAAAATATGAAACTATTTTGAACAAAATTAAGATTGGAATAAAAGGACATTATTCGGATTATTATCATATGCAAAGGAAGGTTCATTTTTTCCTGTTGAGCTATAATAACTTATTTAAAATTCTTCATAACAAGCGTTAATAAAAAAATCTGTAGGCTCCTACGAGCCTGAATGGATCATCTTGCAAAACATTGAAAATAACAATATGATGCACTTAAGAAATATTTTAACAATTGGTCAAGTAAAAAAAAGGACATAATCACATATGAAGATTTAGTTAACGATTTCTGTTACCATTTAGTTGCCTCGTATGCCTATTGAATATACATGGACTATTGGCCGCTGGAAATTTAACATGCACCAATTCATTGACAAAACATTGAGACTTTTTGTTTTTCTTCCTTATTTTCCTGAGTAGAGCTCAGGTTGATCTAGTAGATATGCAGTCTATGCGAGATGGTAATTTCTGATTCAGCATCTTCAAAGCTCTGATAAGCCAGATGAGATAAGTAATGACAATCCAAATGAGTTAAGCTCTGATAAACCAAACGAGCATGACGAGGTATGCCAGTTTAATGCAGCATTGAATCTATCCGATACTCAGGAAACATAACTAGATGTTCATGGGTGTGCCGTGTTTGAAAATCCATGTTTTTCGAATATCCAGTGTTCGACTTGTGCACAGTGCACAGTGCACACATGAGATGTGTTCAAAAAGAAATATGTCTGATACTATTACTTGTCATCTGCGTTCAAATGGAGAAGTTATCAGAAATGAAAGAAGGCATGCATCAGACTCAATGACAAAACAAGTTGTCAGGATGAGAAATCTATCGGAAAGATGTTTGACAGAGGTGGATGTTGGGGCGAATGTATTAGTTGCAATACCCCATGTGGATCGGGGATGGCCAGGGTTACACAAAATGTGGTTGTAGTGCTAGTGGTAATTAGACTAGATGTAACACTAAACGTTGTCATTGCTAAAAGTCAGGACAAATGTGTAACATCCTCTGTCATCCAAACATTACATGTAGCAACAAATAATTGTCATCTTTGGTGTTAATGTAAATGATTTGATTACAATTATAAAACTGTAACTGTTAAAATTGCATTCTATACTTAATGATAAAATAAAAATTATCGATTTGGTATTTCCAGTCGTTAAATTTTGAGTACATTTCATTCAATTTTATAAAATGCCTAAAAAATAGTCAATTTGTAAAATGCCTTAATCATGCAGGCATTTTAGAAAATGCCTAAAAATTTCAGTCATTTTACAAAATGCCTTAATTCAGAAAATGCCTTGTAACATATATGAGCCGAAACAGTTAAAGGTCTATTTGACCAAAAAAGGACTTAAGAATCTTGAAAGAAATATAGCTTTACATTTTTCATGTAAGGGTTAGGAAGCAACCATTTAACTTACAAAACCAACATATTTTTTTTCAGTTTTTTAAATCTTTAACTCTTTTTTTTTTAAATTCAAAACTATAAGGTATTGGGAAAATCTGTTTCATTCGAAATCATACCATATTTCTTAATGTTAATATGTGAATTGATAACAACAGATCTTGAGACTTTGTCGCGTTTTTTAGTAAATTATTCTATATATTATAATTGCATTCAGTTATTTTTAAATGCAGTTGGAAATATTTGTCATTGATGGGGGAACGCCGCCATTAAAAACAATTGTTACCTTGGATATAACCTTGACCGCAGTAAATGAGTTTAATCCTCAGTTTTTCTCTCTGCCAACTTCGTTAGTACTGAATGAAGATACAGCTATAGGAACAATGATTCTGGATACAAAACCATTCGACCAGGACCTTGATTCACAGAGAAAGAAGCAGAAAACAAAAGTAACCTTGACATGTGAGTATTATTGTATTTTTATTTTGCATACGTATACAATAATGTACTTTGATCATTGTTGAAGGCCATACGGTGACCTATATTCGTTAATTTCTGAGTCATTTGGTCTTTTGAGGAGAGATGTCTCATTGGCAATCATACCACAGCTTCTTTTATATATATTAAGGTAAATGTGAAGTGTCGAATTTATTGATAAAAATATTGAAAAAAATGTTTCGTTTACTTCCAAAAATCTTAACGAGACTAACCATTCTTTACCATAGCAAGGATTATGCATCTTATTATTCATTTTTTCCGAAATGCTCCATGCATTTTGTTCCTTATTCTGTATCATAATTCATTCCACTGAATTTCTGAATTTATATTTGTTTATATCAGCGTCCACGAGCCAAGGTGTATTTTACATTGATGAACTGACAGGGAGGCTTTATTTGCGTCACCTATTAGACTATGAGACAGTACCACTACATGTTTTAATCATAACAGTCGTCGATGAAAATCAGCCTCCTCAAAGATCAGCTACATTCAACCTCAACATAACAGTACACAACGTAAACGAGCACCCTCCTGTATGTACAAAAAAAAATATTATTATGTATATAAATGAACCTAGTCTAGTGCAACCACAACTTAAACCAAAATAGTAACAGCAACAAAAGCCAAAAAAGTTACAGCAACAAAAAGCAAAGAAAAAGAAAGAATCAAGGAAAGAAATACATTTCTTTTAACCAACATATGATATTTAACTTAAACACGAGGAAAATATCACGTGTAAATAATCAACACTCAAGCCTATTATTAAAAAAAATCCGTACTCTAGAAAATGTGGTTGGCGTAAAAGACAATTAACAAAATTCGGTCATCAACACCGACAAAATCGATATATATCACGTGTAAATAATCAACACTCAAGCCTAGTATTATTAAAAAAAATCCGTACTCTAGAAAATGTGGTTGGCGTAAAAGACAATTAACAAAATTCGGTCATCAACACCGACAAAATCGATATATATCACGTGTAAATAATCAACACTCAAGCCTAATATCAAAAAAAAATCCGTACTCTAGAAAATGTGGTTGGCGTAAAAGACAATTAACAAAATTCGGTCATCAACACCGACAAAATCGATATATATCATTCACGACAGTGATTCATGAAAGGTAAAATGTAGACGTTTGTTTTTTTGTGAACTTAGTGCATGTTCTACATTATTGGATGTTTGGATTAAAAGCAATTACACCGGAACTAACTAAAGTATTTAGATACGTATTTGATATTGATAAGCTTGATATCATTATACCATCCTCAGGTTTTACTTCTTTTGAATAATCACGATAAAATAATCACTGAAGGTTTGCACAGATGATGATACATCACGTGACTGAACACAAATAATGTTTTGAAAGCATAAGAAAAGACTGAATAGCAGACATAGTATGCTTTCTTCAATGACGAAAATAGCAAAATAAGATAACCCAAACACTAAACAGAAAATATGGCAGAAAATGACGAGCCCAAAATGATGAAAACGAAAGGCTCGCACGAATTTCATTAGTTTTAAATTCACGTGACTTCACAAAAAAGAGGCGAAATATTCAAACTCATTAGTCGAAAGTAAACTGTCAACGCCATGGCAACAAATAACAAAACAAACAAACAAAAGACGAACAACATTAAAACTGTATACAAAACAAAACATAGAAACTGAAAACTTAGCAACACGACATGTGTTCCAGATAGGGTAAGTAGTCCGGCGTGTTGATTATTAGTAATACTAGTCTAACAGTAAAAGGAGAAGGCGTTCACAACTTCAACAATTGGATAACAACAATACGTATATAAGCAACCGATGTGTATTGAGGGCAAAATAAGACATGAAAGAGGGACGAAAGATACCAAAGGGACAGTCAAACTCATAAATCTAAAACAAACTGACAACGCCGTGGCTAAAAATGAAAAAGACAAACAAACAACAGCAAACACGACACAACATAGAAAACTAAAGAATAAACAACACGAACCCCATCAAAAAACTAGGGGTGTTCTCAGGTGCTCCGGAAGGGTAAGCAGATCCTGCTCCACATGTGGCACCCGTCGTGTTGCTCATGTGATAAAAAATTCGGTAAATAGTCTAATTCGGTAGGTCACATTCATGAAAAAAGATGACTTCGCCGTCTGATTTCTGTTGTAATACCCTACTCATGGAGTGGGTTGATTACACTGTCCCTTCGTCCGTTTCTTGTTACAAACTAGTAAGTTTTTGTATCGAGGAATGATCTAATATATTAATATGGAATGGTATAATGATGAATTCAATTGCATAATAAAGTGTTTCTTCAGATATGCAAGGCAATCATATATTTGACGCGTACTAAGTTTGGACATGTTTTAAAAAAGAGGGACGAAAGATACAAGAGGTAGAGTCAAACCCATAGATGGAAAATAAAATGACAACGCCATGGCTAAAAATAAAAAGACAAACAGACAAATAATAGTACAGAAGACACGACATAGAAAACTAAAGACTAAGCAACACGAACTCCACCAACAACTTGGGGTGATCTCAGGTGCTCCGGAACGATGTTGTTTTGGTGGTGAGAAATAAGTATGAATTGTGCACTGTAAATGATTTCGGTTCTGTTGCACTCTCTCTTCCTGTTTGTCGATCATAGTTTGAACTTTTATACTCATTACTGAAAAATGAATATTTCGTAGGTTTAAAGTAACAAGAGGTGTATTGAGATGCAACTCCTAAGTGTTCGATGTTTCTTTGTGGTGCTTGTTTGCTGGTTCATTGTTGTTTTGTTTAGCGCATTTGGTTGCTGTTTCAATAATGTATGCATAAAATCACATTTCATGTTTTCCCATTAAGAACCCTTTATACAGGAGGGGCGAAAGATACCAGAGGAATATCCAAACTAACAACTTTGTACAGTATTGTCCTTGAAATAAAATAAAACATTGAGAATTCCATTGTGTTTTCAAACGCACCAATAGGTCTGTAATTATTAGACCATTACCAACTAATAGAGCACAAAATAATGAGACATATGCCATTTAACAAAATAGTTTTTGATTGTATATAATCGGATATTTTGTTATCATTTTGATCTTGGTGATTATATTTTCCCTCCAAAATGATAGATACAGAATGATGCTTCCTTCTATATGATGTTGTCAATATAAACAAATCCAAAGAAAATTGAATAATAGAAAATGTCATAACAAAAAAACAAAACTCTAAGGTATATTATAAAAGGGAAGTCCATCAAAATGACAATACCAAAAAGCTCAACTATTTCAACCTACAGAATGATTGGAATACTACTGTCATATTCCTGATTTATACAGGGATTTTCCAAAGAAAAATTAAGAACCAAGAAAAACATTTGACACAAGATTGTTTGTCTGCGTGCTACATTAGTTAGTACCATATATTAAATTTGAGGTATCCTCTGTCCGTTTCCTGAGAAATCTGGTGATGGTGGTTGGTTGTATATGTTGTTCTGTTCATTTTTTTTTTGTAATTCCTGTAGCTTGTACTTTTTTCATGTATTTTGCTCAAGGAATGTTCCTCACAAATTTACACTGTAAAAATGACTGAAACTAAACAAGTTGGTTCTTCGTTAATACAACTGGATTGTAAAGACAAAGAATCTCAACACCTGATATACAAGCTATACAAAGGTAGGTACAATTGATGTATTTCAAAGGATTCCATTAAATTTAAGGATAAAAGTTTGCTGCGTTGAAAAATGAGAAAACAAACCAAAGGGAGTTTAAAATCGGAGGTCAAAGAAAAACAGACAGACAACACCATGTCCAAAATGAAAAATAAACGAAAAGAAAAGCTGCAGTAAAATCGAAACATACACAGAAAACTTACGATTCACCATTGTTGTTCAATACTGAGAAACAAATTCACATAAATGTTCAAACTTGCGTAGGATGCTTTTTTTTTTAAAGAGGACTCATGCATGTGCATTGGGTTGCTGGTTGCAATATTTAATTTTGTCCCTCATTATCAAAGTATAAATCCGGCCGTTGACTTTTCTCTTTTGGATATTGCTAACTTTGACATTTATTTTTTACACCGGATGCCTTTTATAACTTAAAAGCTTCTGTAACAAACGATAAATTAATTCTCCAGTAGCAAATATTTCACGCATGCCGAGAATGAATCCAACATAGAACACATATAAAAGAAAGTTTTTGTTAATGGTTCATTCGAAATTTTTTACGGTCATTTCTACTGTAGTAAAAGATGAACTGATTGATTGTTGGTTGAAATTTATAATATATAAAAAAGAAAATATGTAGTGTTCTCATTTTTGGGAGCCGTAGTAGTTTATTTTCACACCTGTGTCCTTTTTCATTGGTGTTTATGGATATTTGATTACTTACTATTCATGAGAACACAATTTATCATGAATTACATATAACAAACTGTTCTATATTTTTTTTCATTCAGACGGGCACACTTCATATTTTCATGTAAACTTTTGAGATATTGCACCGAGAGAAAAGATTTGTTTTTGTCTCTTAAAAACAGGTGATGCTACCAAATTTTCAATGGAAGATCACGGAGAGTTAAAACTCATTAAAGAAATAGATACCGACAAGGAAGACAATTTCTGGACAGTAGAGATTGAGGTCCGCGATCATGGTGTCCCTAGGCTTGATACGTTTGTTCATATCAATATATTTGTTGAGGATGTTGATGATCATAAGCCGTTCTGGCATCCTGCAAATAATGGAACATATACTGTTTGTAAGTACAAAAATAGTTTAAATCATAAATTATATAAAACGACAAACAGAACGTGATTGCTCCATACTATCATACAAGGCTACTAAGGGGGACATCAAAAGTCCGACATAATTTCTGTTCCTGATAATTGGTAAAAATAATACAGAACTACTTGCCACTGGACGTTAGACAACCAACCATCAGGCAATCAATTTAATAAGTCTTTCGTTCGTAGAATTACTGGGTGTTTACACGGAAATTGTTATGAATATTGTGTAACTTGTTCAAAATCAATTCAAACTAAAGGATACAAATAAAAAGCATATACATATTACAGTTATAGCTTTAATAAGCTTTTATACAACATTTTCTAAGTTTTCTTCTTTTTTAATTCATAGTAAAATATTTTAAAATGAAATGATAATTTATAAGGAGTGATAAAGCAATTGAATTTTAAATTATTTACAGCTATTCCTGAAAATTCTGACGTTGGCACCTTTGTTGCCATGGTGACTGCTATAGATGAGGACAGACCCGGTACAAAACATTCTAAAATCAAATATGCAATCGAAGACATGACAAAAGCATTTACCATTGAAAGCGATACTGGTATGGAATATATTTAATGTTAGGGGATGAATTTTAAAATCAACAACTTGGCCCATTAAAAGCTGAAAATAAATTACTTTGCACAAAACAGTCTGAAAAGTAATATTCTGCAAAACCAAATAAACTTTAATGGCTCATATCTGTAGAAATACAATAAATTGTCTGATATGAATAGCGTACCTGCTTCAAGTTGAATCGATTAAGGAAGAAAGAAAAAAATCTGATAAAATATGATTGAGATGGCTGTCGGGAGGCAGGGGGTGGGGTAACAAAGACCCTCCCAATTTATTAGATTTTTGCCAGGGGACTGTGTTAGTGTAAACAATTTTTTTTAATTAAATTCAAGTTAAATGATATACAGCTGAAAATTGACCAACATAGCTGTTAACAGTAGATCTTTTGAATACACAAATGATTGAAGCGTAAGAAAACACGCGACCTTGAAAGATAAATCAAGATTTCTTTAAAACTTTATTTTCAGTCAGAATTTGTGTTTACAAACTTTTGAGCGGTATATGTGAAAATAAGTAAATATATTAGTTCATAATGTTAAATTATTTAATAATTGTTTGTTCGTGACGTTTCACGATCAGCAACTTGGCTATTTTACGGTGGATATTTATCTTTTACGATAATGACGTCAATGATATTTTCAATTAAAAAACTAATTTGAAAGCATATATTTTATAAAATATATTTAAAAAATCGTTATATAAAAAGACATATTATCAAATTGTAGGAGCCGTCTGAGCTCTGTTGCTTAAGGGTTTGGAAATATTATTTATTTATTCGTCTTTGGTTCAGTTTCAATTTTAAGAAAAACTAATTTTGAAGCATATATCAAATCATATAAAAAAGGTTCTTTTTATAAAAGACTAGTTTCTTTTACCAAATGGTAACAAACGTATGATATCTGTTGCTTAAGGGGTTGGGAATATTTCTTATTTCTACTCTTTGGCTTTAAGCATGTTGGTGTTCTAGTTAAAAGGTTTACCAATAAAAATGTTTTGAATGTTACAAACTATGTTTTATTTTATTGTGTTACAGATAATATTACAAAGATAAACGTACGTTTTTATATTAAATTAACTAAAGAATAAATAGGAATAGTGCATTAAAGTTGACGCCGTATAGTTTTAAAAAGCAATAATTATTGTAGAACCTGAACGGTGTAGTATGTGAAGTAATATGTTTTTTTAAAAGTGAAGAACAAGCTAAAACATTTTTAACGAAGACGAAGACTGCATCTCAATTCGTTATACTGTGTGTGCAAACAGTAACTGTTACATCTTAGTAAGATACTAAAAAAGAAGATGAACAAATATTTAAACAATACAGGCAGGGGCATACATTATCACTCATAGTTAGAGTCATTTTCCCTTAACCGGAACTGAAGATAAGCTATGTATTTGATACAGGATAAGAATGTCTTGTTTTGTGTGCTGCATAGTATCCGTTATTTTCGTGCACGTGCATTATTCATATATACTGTTTCAAAGAAAAAAGTCACATTCTGTAAGTTTCCTTTTTTGTGGTTTTGCTGCAAAAAGATTTGTATTTTGCTATCATATTTTTTTATAAATCATGATCCATTCAACGCAGAAGGTGAAAAGTTAAGATAATTTTCGTTTTGCAAACTGTTTTTGTGATTGATCTTTATATATTTTGTTTTTGTTTATATATTTGTTTACATTCAAGGAAAAATAATTGTTGCTAGTCCAGAGTTAGACCGAGAAGACAAATACCACTACAAATTGTCTGTATCAGCGCATTCATCAGATATGATATCAGAGAAAATATTTGGTGAAATTTCTTTAAAGATTACGGATGAAAATGATAATCATCCAGTGTTTTCTCAGGTAAAAAAAAGTTTTTTTCATAGTAATGCATTGCATTGTTAAAAACATAAATATTTCATCTTTCGAATTACATAAGGAAAGATTTAACAAAAATATATATTCATTTCATGTTCGTCTGCGATCAAAGAGGAATTTTTGTGTTTTGTTTGAAATTGTAGTTTGTTTCCGTTAGGGGAGAATGGGGTAAGTGGACACATTAAGCGTATACACACGTTTCAGCTCGCTGGGACATGGATGATATTTTCCACCTCCGTTCCAATAAATTATGTGTAGACCTTTCTTCATATTTTTAGGCATTTTTTTCCGTTCCTATCACGGGCTTGTTGGAAATCAATGACTAGATCAAACAGCCAAAAAGGACCACTTACCCCATGTATTGGGGTAACTTGTCATAAACGAGTAAATGTAAAAGAAGTGTTCTAAGTCCATTTTCTTGGGTTAATCGTCTCGATTCCACCTTTTATTCCTACCTCCGAATTCTGTCAGATTGATTGATCATAAAAAAAATGTATTTGCGCCCAACTTCCGACTGTCAACTGCATGATGCTAATATTAACCAATATATTAGCTTTTCATACAGCATGTTACTTTTGATTAATTCAGTGTCTATCTCTGCCTTTCAGAAATGGTCTGCAAATTTAACAAAAAGAAATACAGAATTTTTGCTTTCATATTTCAGTCATTGTCGGTTTTTCTTTTAAGGGTATGTGTGGGATGATTTTCGAATATTGTAAATTTTGATTGGTTTGGGAATTTGTTTTGTGTGTTTTGGATGGAAATTTAAATCATGGTTATTTTTGGGGTTTTTTTTTGTGACGTCTTGAAATATACCGATGGGAACAATGGTTCCAGTCATGATTGCTGCGTTCTAAAATCGACCCAACTCTTCCCTTTTAATGGTATGCCATTCTGTTCTGTTTAATTTGTGTTTTCGTCCTGATTATGCATGACACGTTTGTAACTAAATGTCAATCAATCAATCTTCCAAATACATTTATGTATAGTTACAAGGGAAAATGTAAAGCCCTTCTGGAGCACCTGAAGTCGCCTATTAAAGTGTTTTTTTTTTCGGGTCCGTGTTTCTCACATTTGTTTTTAGTTTTCGATGTTATATGTTGTTGTTTGTCCTTGTGTGTCTTGTCTTATTTGTTCCCGGGTTTGTCTGTTATCCACTTTTTTTGGATAGTGTTTCAGCACTTCTTTTTATGAATGTTTTGATTGGGTAAATCTCTAAAATAGTATTTAACGATATTAAGAGGATATAACATATTTAATGATCATGATAACTATTGACAACACAACCCACTATAATAATTGGTCATATTTTGAAACATGTCAATGTTTGTTACACACGAAGTGTGAAAGTTCATGCCCAAACTTTCCAGTACACGACTCATGATACCAATCGCTACATCTCGTACATTTAACCCAGTCTTCATCGTCAGAGTTGTCATCCATGTAGTTCCCGTTACAATAAGTACAGGTGGAGTCAGACTGGTCTTTAGCTAGTGAACTGTCATTCTCCTTGTTTTTAGCCAAACGCTTCTTTGTATTCTTATTTGTCTTAATTCTCTTCTTCAATGTTTGATCCAGTTCTTTTTTCTTCTTCTTTTCCTCCCTCTCCATTTTCCTTTGATCCTTTCCCTCTTGAACTCTGTTTTTCTCTTCTTCTTTTCGTTTCAGTTCATTTAAAAATTCTCTTTCTGTTAGACATCTAGCCTCTGTTACTCGTCTGGTGTTATTCTCCGTTCTTTGTTTGACGACTTCAGGGGTTCTTAGAATTTCCCTCAAATATGTTTTTTCGGATGAAGTTGATGGAACTTGCGGGTTTACGGCAGAGACAGATTGCTCTTCATTGGCGGTTGTAGTTAGTCGCGACTGGTTCTGGTCTTTGCTAACATCATGGCCATTCTCTATTGATGCTTCAACCTCGACATTGAGCACAGACGTCTTTGATGGTCCATATGCCTCTATTGGGATAGCATTCGGTTTAAATGGAAATATTCCAGTAGCTCTGAAGCCACTGAATATATTCACTAGATTATTTTTTTCATTGAAGGCTTGCTTGAATAGGCCACAAAAATCGTAGCGCGTGACTATTCTTCCTGGATTCTGCCTAAGAAATGCCTCACAACATAGATTGTACGACCTTTTCAGCGGTCCAAATACGCTTCTATCGAGTGGCTGTGTCCAGTGCGTTGTATGGGGAGGAAGACAGAACATTTCTATCTGATTAGATACGGCTGTTTCCAACAGATCCACTGTTATGTGTGAAGAATGTCCATCCAGTATGAGCAGAACAGGTCTCTGAGGAGGAAGATTAGGTATAAACAGCTTTTTAAACCAATTATTGAATAAATCTGAATCAATAAATGAACTCTTACTGCATGCAAATAATGTGTTTGCTGGTGCATTGCCCATCAATGCTTGGCTTACTCTTTGTCCCTTAAAGATGAGCATTGGTGGTAGAACTCTTGCCTCTGCGTTCACACAGCATAACGCGGTTACATTTTCTGGGGCTTATCCTTAATGTTCAGTTTATCCATGAAACTTCCAAGCTTTTGAAAGTAAGCTGAAATGACATTTGGATTCAGCATTGAACTTCGTGCTGCGCTTAGACCCTCTGGTATGCGTACAGATAAACATGGATGTCGATCTCTAAACCCTTGCCACCAATCATAACCGGCACTTTTCTTATCATTGTTAAAACAATGCTTTCTCCCCGACCTCACGGCTATCTCGTAGGCTAGCTTTCGGACATCTGTGATAGTTAAACCAAACCCTCTTTCCTCCATTCTTAGTAAATGCCCGACCAAAGCTTCTTCATCCTTTATGGCAAGTACTGTGGGTTTGGTTGCTGGTGAATCCAGATCCATAGTTTTCAGTCTCCGAAGTAGTGTTGTTCTTGGTATATTATACAACTTTGATGCTTTCAATTTAGACATGCCCCCACTCTTTACATGGCGAACCGCTTCTTTCAGACCCTCTTTTGACCACTTTCCTTGCTTTGGAGTCCATCCTTTTTTCTTTCTAGCCATTTTGCTGAAGAAAAAAAAAGATGTAGGTTGTATTGCTTTATATGAGTGTTTTATACATATTTAACAACTGAGACTGCCGTCGATATACAGGACTGCAGGAAACACATATTGTTTACAAACATTGGCTAGTATTTGTAACTTTTTATCAGATTCTTGAGCTTTTTGAGATGTATCCAATTAAACATGTTATTTACCCCCCCCCCCCCCCTCCTTTTTGTTTCTTTTATGATTTGTTCATATGTACCTAAAAATCCTCTGGAAAACCTTTTATAACCTTTTTGTAAGTTTTTATAAGTTTTGATGCACAACACAAAACAATAGAAAAGTAAAGACACATACCAAGTATGTTTATTTTTTAACAATACGAGTTGTCCACTTTCCCCACGGTAATGGGGTAAGTGGACACCTCGGTTGCTGTCGTGTTTTTCAAGAAACGGAAACAAATTTATTCCTTGTCGACCATTTAAAGTGATACATTCTATTATGATGCATTTGTTGTGGCTATTGAATTATAACTAAGCATAAAGGGTGTGTGTGTGCACTGATCTGCTTTAGGATATGTTTTATGCAAATTTCTGTTTTTTTTTAATGAATGCTATGACGTCATATTGAAAGCTACTTGCAACACGGCACCGCTTCTTCTGTTTTACTCAAAGCAGCAATTTTCGACACAGATAAATAAGTCTTTGGGTTTGAATCGTAATCCTTGATATCCAAGTCACATCAAGTCAAGTTATTTTCAACGGAATCCCAAATACATTTATTGTAAAAGACAATTTTGAGAACGTACATATTCGGCGGGTATACGACATGTACGCCGCCATATTGCAGAAGCAGGATGTTTTTATTTAGCTAGTTGTTCATTTTTTATGCCATTGTACTATCAAAAGAATCATTGAAAGTCTCATTTTAAGGCCATATTTGTCGTTTTAAGAATCTCAAGTATGCATTAACGAACGTTTGTCGCCGAACGGGACAGATTTCTGTGTGTTATGTTATTAAAACGAACGTATGATTCATTAGAACTACTAATTATCTCTCACTTCCATTATCGCAACCAGTAAAAAAAATAATATGCCTGAATATTTACTGCTAAGGTGCATTGACCTTCAATTTACCTTTTAACTTTTCTTTGACTTTGTCCGTTGTGTTGATCAGCTACGTGTCCGACGGGAGACAACTCGCATAAAGACAGCTACCGGAAATATCTAACGTGTAGACCACTTACCCCACATGTCCACTTACCCCAATCTCCCCTATATAATTCAATATCATCCGTGATTTAGATTTTTTTAATATACTTCCCATATGAAACATAATAATATTCATGTTATTTTATTTCATGATGCTTTTTGTTGATCAGTTACTTATTTTTTCAAGGAAATATACTCTGCTACTTGGCCTGAAGACACTAAAATAAATTCCGTCTTGCTCACTGTCCGTGCTAGTGATATCGATGAAGGCAGGAACAAAAAGATATCATATTCAATACAAGGTAATAATGACTACATCGTTTCGGTTATTATCTGTATGTGACTGCAGAAATGAATGTCATGCTGGTTGTACGAAAGCCGAGAAGGATCATTCATAATTCATAATTAAAATTCTTGGTTACAAGATACATATGGTCAAAAATAATTGCAGAACCAGCCGGTTACTCTTTCTCAGTACGAATCTACAGATTTAAGATATCATTCTTAAATTCCTCATGCTCAGCTAAAGAGCAACGCATACTGTCATAAAGGTACTTGTTTTTACACGACAGATATAAACTGTTTCCCGAAATAAACTACTGGTAGTTGTAAAAGTATATTTGCGATGATTCACGTGAAAATTTTATCGAAGTTATGTTTAAAATTTGTGCTTCGAATAAGGTCAATAATGGTACATATTTCTTTAACGCCAAAAATAGTATTTTATCTGTGAATTAAATTTCGAACAGATTCAAAATTATTCATGTATTATATATATGGTTATGTTTCGTTCTTATCAATAATCAGGTTATCGTTAGAATTTTCTGTTATTATTTTTAGATGGAAATACGGATGACGGCTGTCGAATGTCTGTTGATAAGAACTCAGGAAAAATATCAACAGATAGCCAACTCGATTTTGAACGTAAACACTCGTGTTTTCTAACTGTTGTCGCGAGTGACGATGGCAACAAACCTTTAGTGACGACAGCTAGCGTTTTGGTCAGTGTTATAGGCGTCAATGAATTCACTCCAATGTTTGTTCGCCAATCCTATACTGTTTCTGTTCTAGAAGATGTAACTTCAGGCAAGCCATTATATTCATGTTAAATGAAAATTAAGTTATTCAGTAATAGTTTTTCTCTACCAATCATAAAAAGAGAGAATTATATTTTTCATGCTGAATATAGTATTTTAGTTTTTAAGAGTGCATATGCTATAAAACCAACACATATGATCTTATTGGGTTATTTTCATTTATATGTGTATATCTTGATACTTTTGAATAATTATTCTCTATGTCAATTCTTGTACAAAATAAACATAAATAGTATGAGTATAGTCAAACCGGCTTAAGAGACCACCTGTATTAAGCAGAGTCCATTATACTATAGTACGTATGAAGTATGTTTATAAATCTACCAGAAGCATATTTTTTTAAACACGTGTGACTTGACGACGTCTTCATTTGTGGTAACGCCATTTCGTAATCTGGACAAAACATTACCCGAAGTGTTATGAAAATACAATAAGTATGAACGACGTGAAGAAAGTCTTTTTTTGAAACATAAATTATAATTATGTTATGATTTAATTGCATGCGTTCTGCAAGCTTTTATGGGTTTTTTTTCATCAGGAACGCTCAACCCAAACATTTGAAAGCCACGAACGTAGAAACGTTTGGAGCTGTATGGCTTAAATATGGGGGTCTCATTGGGGGTTCTAATCCCGGATCCCGCTTAAACTATGTACGTAAGCAATTCTCATTGTCCCGTGTGTCCCGGTAGACTTCATTTCCCGTTTTCAAGGCAAAATAATGTCACTTTCACGTGTCCCGCTTACAAAAAATCGACAATCCCGCGTCACGATTAGACCCCAATGAGACCAACTAAATAGAACAACTTTTAAAACAAATAAAACAATTATCACTCATCTTGTCATGTATTATTTTATTTGCAACAGGAACATCGATAACACAAGTGCAGGCAAAAGACGAAGATCACGGCGATGATGGGGTCATTATTTATTCAATAGCTACCCATTCAGACATTTTCACCGTAGTCAAAGACAGTGGAATAATCCGACCCGTGACTAGATTAGACAGCGAAACAACTGGTTCATATCTGGTAGAAATTCATGCGATTGACCAATCAAAAACTGATAAACGAACAGGAACAACAACTTTGACAGTAGTGGTTGATGATGTAAACGAAGAAGGTCCCTTGTGTCAAACAGTTGCAAGTGTAGAGTTACCTTCATCTTCTATCATTGGAGATCTGGTTTACGAGTTAAAATGCTCTGATTCAGATGTGGGACCAAATGGTGATTTGTCATATACTATTAACAAAGGCAATACGAATGTGGATTTTACAATCGACTCACAAGGTCGCGTAGTTGTGGCTAAAGTATTAAGTAAACCTGACTACAACTTGGAGGTTATCGTGTTTGATGGCGGAATTCCACCAAAGAAAAGTCAAGTTCATATCCAAGTTAATGTCATTGGAGAACCTAAATTTTTGAAGCTACCAAAAACATTAGATATAAATGAAGATGATAAGATAGGAAATATCATATATGTCGTTAAATCTACGTCTAAATACAAGTTTATGAGATTTGCTATCAAATCTGGCAACAGTGATGGTGTATTTGGTATAAATGATGTGTCTGGTGATATTTACTTGATCTCGAAACTTGATAGAGAACAGACACCTTCGTACTCGCTTACATTGCAAATTACGGATACTATTTCAAAACTTACATCTACAAGTCCAATTAATATTCGGATAAAGGACTCCAACGATAACATACCAACATTTGATAACAATTTCTACGAATTTTCAGTTGTTGAAAATATCCCAATAAAAACGAGCATAGGTCAGGTTTTAGCAAAGGATGACGATGTTGGAATTAATGCAGATATGGTATATTCCGTCCAATCAGGGAACATTGGAAATACGTTTACTATATCAACAGATGGGGAACTTGTTTTAAACAAAGCATTAGATGCTGAAGCTATTGCAGATTACACCTTAACAATAACCGCGCATGATAAAGGCAAACCGTCATTAACCGGAACCACAACCGTTGTCGTTCTTGTAAAGGACTTTGATGAATTTCCGATCACTTTTATTACTGGTAATCGTTTTAAATATACAATGCATGAAAATGCCCCTCTTGGTGCTTTTATCTTGGCAGTTAAGGCGGAAGATCCGGATAAAGATGCGCAAATGCATTATCAAATTACAGACGGAAATGATGGCTCTTTTACTATTGATAGTAAGTCAGGGAACATACTACTAGGTAGACGTGTGGACCGTGAAAACGTTCCGGAATATAACTTAACAGTAGTAGCTGACAATGGGGCAGGTGACAAAACATCAACAATCGTTGCGATTACAGTGTCTGATATAAATGACAATGACCCATATTGTAAGCAACATTTCATCTCGGCAAAAGTACATGAAAACGAGACTAGTGGAACCATAGTAACGAAAGTACAGTGTGATGACAAAGATATTGCAAAAAATGCCAATTTGATGTATAGCATTATATCTGGAAATACTGCAAACGGATTCCGATTAAACAACACCAACATTGTCGTAAATAGTCCACTTGGTTACGAATCAATTAATAATTACATAATTGGAATAGAAGTCAAGGATCAAGGGAGTCCTCCGAGGTCATCGTCCATTTTAGTAGCAATTGACGTTGTTCCGTTTTATAAATTGCCTAAACTTTACGAAACGAGGGTGAAAATAAACATCAGTGAAGGTATAACTGTTGGAACTACAGTTTACGACATAGATGCCACTTTAAATGGGGCAACGGAAGGGACCTGGAACGTCCCTGGAGATTTAGAGTACATTTTACAAAGTTTAAATGACGCAAAATATTTTTCAACGGACGTGAATACTGGTGAAATAATTATATCTGGAAATCTAGACAGAGAGAATATAAAACGTCATAAGTTGATTGTCAAATGCGTAAACAGATATAATAGAAATTTGTATGATATTTTGACTATTGAAATTGACGTGTTCGATGTCAATGATAATTCGCCGTTCTTTTCGAACGCTGCTTACATCTTTCTCGTTGACGAAGATGCAAAGACAGATGCCTCTGTAGGAAAAGTAGAAGCTGTTGATTATGATATCAATGAAAACGCTGAATTAGAATATGGCATCGTTGCTGGTGAACGTTCAGATTCGTTTGTCATTAATTCAACTTCCGGAATAATATCCGTTAACAACTCTCTTAACGCTTCAGTACAGAAGGGTTATGTAATGTCAGTTGTAGTTACTGACAACGGCAGTCCAAGACGTAGTAGTAGAGCTAAGGTTATGATTAAGGTCAATGATATAAACAACCATAAGCCTCGTTTTCGACAAAATATTTATTATGTTGATGTTAGGGAAGATGTTGATATCGGAGACATCATCTACCAACTACAAGCAGATGATCCTGATCTTGATTCAAATGGCAAGGTGACATATTCAATAGAATCTGGGAATGATGAAATAAATTTCGGAATACATTTAAAAGAAGGTCATATCTATATATCTGAAAAACTTGATAGAGAGAAAACCGAAACGTATAATATGGAAATATTAGCCAAAGATGGTGGTGTTCCATCTAAAACATCGACAACAACATTACGTGTAACTGTAATTGATGTAAATGACAACAATCCTATATTTTCGCGTGCGATTTATGATGTAAAAATTGACAGATTTATTGCAGCAGGAACAGTGATTGCAAAAGTTCATGCAACTGATTCTGATAAAGATTTAAATTCGAAAATTGATTTCTTTTTAATTGATGGGAATGAAGATAATTTCTTTTTGATAAATATAAGCACAGGAGAAATAAAGACGAATGCGTTTCTTCATATGGCAGCAGATTTTCACAAAGTTGTAATTAAAGCAGCAGATAACGGATATCCCAGGTTAATTGCGACGGCTAAAGTGAATATAGCAATTTATCCTTCCGTAATCAATCAAGGATCTCATTTTGAATTCAGTGTACCAGAAAATGTTTCAATAGGAACGTATGTTGGCAAAGTACTACAGGATGATATTCATGGTCAACAAGGCCAAGCATATTTTAGTTTGTTAGGTGGAGACAGTATTAGTTTATTTTCAATCGAGCAAGCTAGCGGAATATTGAGGACAGAGAAGTTTTTCAACAGGGAGGATGAAGATGAGTATTTGTTAACCATATTCATCGTAGACAGCATGAATAATAAAACGAACTATCATAAATTAGTTCATGTTATAATTGACGACATAAATGATAACAATCCTTGGTTTTTAATGCCATATAGAGAAATTTCTGTGGTAGAAAATAGTCCAGTTGGTCTGCCTGTAGTACACTTCACAGTAACAGATGAGGACATTAATGAAAATGGAAACATTACTTTATTCATTGACCCATCAGATCCTCTGGCAAATGCTCTATTTGAAATGAACAATGAGAAATCAAGTCTTGTCCTTAAAATTATACCGGACTATGAGATGATATCTGATCTAGCCTTAACTATATTTGCTGAGGATGCAGGCTATCCCTCAAGGACGGCAACAGCTGAAGTAGTGGTTAATATTATAGATGTAAAGGATACCAAACCATACGAGGATAAACCAGCTACTTATTTTTCATTGGAATGTGCAATAAATGCACACAATGGCGACAGTTTAACAACATTCACACCTCATGATTTTGGAATATACCAGTCATTAGCAGACCCCGTAAGGTTTTTAACCATGAATAAAGGAGGTGTGTTTGACATACACCCAGATAGGGGTGATTTGTATGTTCAAAATGAAAATTTTTTATACAGGGATACTCGATATGTTATGTGGGGTATAGCTCAAGCGAAGACGAATGGTACATGGAATAGTGCTGCTGGTGTAATTCGTGTTGATACCCTGATTCCAAACCAACATATGGTGATAATAGAGCATGGTGTTCCAGTTACTACAGTCAAAGCGCAAAGGTGTGAATATAAAAATTGTTTAAACAAAATCATCAAACTTTCAGATGCTTACAATTGTGTACGTCAGGAGCGCGGTGCGTCTACGACAGACTCGTCGGTAACGCTCGAACCAAAAAGTTAAAAGGAAAAATGAAGTACTTACTTTAAAAGCAAATGTACTGAGCTAAGTGGATTTCTCTGTACTGCACGTTGTCAAGACGAAACAAACAATTATCAAAGGCTACAGTAATGTCCGAATTAAAAATTTAGAATGACTAGTGGATAAACTCAATGAATATGCAACAAATATTCTTTAGTTCATTGTACACGATGAGGGGAATATAAATGCTGCAATTTAAGTTATATTCTTTATATATAAAATAAATTGATCAATATAAATAATATTTCTCCTCTTCCACGTTTAAACGATGTATCATCTATTGGAAAGCAAATGTCCCCTTTTCCAATATTATATATTTTCTTTCAAATAATCTAATATTCCAGAAATTGGATTTGAAAATATTGTTTCAAGGTCATTCATATTCTTATGTTAAGAATTTTGTTTTTTTTTATTATTTCTTACTGTTTTGTAATTCTTTTGTATGTTTTTCTCATTCAACAAAGCTTTCAAACAGTTGCAAATATTTTTTGATATTCCAAATGAGGTCTGATTGATGAACATGAAATTTTAACTCTACATACAGGTAGTAGATTGACACGAATTAAAGCATTCAATTTAGACTGCCAAAATGAGGATATGTTGAAAAGGAACTGTGAATTGGCGTTTGAATGGAATATTCATAGAGTTATTGGAAGAACTCTTGAACGGGCAGAGATAATTTTACTTCACCTTCACAAGTAATGAATTAAAAAACCCGATTCCGATGTAGCCGTGTACCTGGCATCCATTTTAGGAAACTAGTCCTACATCAAAAAACGGTATAAAACCGAGTACTTTATTTTAATATGAGAGTGACAAATCAAACGTTAATATATTTTAAACTGTTTTTTAGGAATATGTTAAAGTATGCATTGCAGGCATTATTTCCTCTAGAAAATCGAGTTGGGATATGGGATATAATAAACGAGGATACTGTCGTGGGCAGACGAAAGTTGTTGTCAACTGGGTAAGATTTTCGTAAATGTATATAATTATATGTAATCAGAAAAATGGAATCTGATATTGTTTTTCATAATACTTTTTGGTAATTTACACTGTTTACTCAATCTAAGCATATCCCAGACAACTTTAGCAACACGTACAAGTATGAAAAGATAACAGTACAATCCGTTTTTTTGTTGACATTACGAATATATTTAGGTATACAGATTAAATACTAGTACCATTAATTAAACACTCAATGAGGTGTGTAACACCTTAATTTTGTTTTTATTAATTGTTACCTGTCTTAAAGTTAAAATAGCTAAACATATACAAAACAAATAAATATATCTACTCCTTTGTCTTTATTTTAGATCGAAATCCCTAGTATACGTTGTCAAAGATCGGACAACAGATACTTTAGAAGGGGTTCAAAAAGAAAAATCATTCTTAACCCAAAACGACATTTTGAAAGTCCTTCGTCGATCAGATGATGGTACACCAGCATACCTTCTCGAATCTAAATCATTTGATACCTTTCCTGTAAATTCGGTTAGTCCGTACAGACAGGAAGAACCTTCCCCGCCATCTTGGTTCCAGACAGATGTAGGAATAGCTGTCGTATTGACCATCATCTTCAGTTTGATATTATTAGCCATCATATTGTCATTATATTTCTATTGCACCAGAGAAAGTTCAGAGGGGTAAGAAATATTTATACAATATTGAACTGTTTTAATGTTTGTCATGACAATGCGTTGATCATTATAGTTTTTAAAAAATAAGACGAATACTTTAATTTATTTGTAACTCTGATATTTGGCGTTGATATGTGTCGGCTTCAGTCAAAACTATTACGTTAAATTTGTAGAATGAAAATAACGTCATCCCATTTAGTATCATCAGCTCAGTAGTGAGATTCTGTTCTGATATAGAACATCATTGGTGGTGTCATTTTCGGTAAATTTACTACTCAACATATAAGATTTACACGAAACACTTATGTTTTTATTTGCAAGGAGAAAGATGGCCTTATTCAAAATGTGCACAACTTTTTGAGAGTTTTTGTTCTATGTGATCTTCACCTTTATAATTGATTTGGTCATCTAGTTGTCAAATTTGAGTGCCAGTGATGAGCCTGATTACAATCATTATAATTATTTTTATAACCTGTTAAATCCACGAACAAGCATTGCAACCAGCCTATTTATGTGTTTGCCCCCTAATGATAGCTTACTGAAGTAGTTGTACTAGTATGCACTTGATGGACATATTTCATTATTTTGTACATAAATCCGTTAATAGTTTTCACGTTTGAATTGTTTTATATTTGTCATTTCTTGGCCTTTTATAGCTGACTATGCGGTTTAGGCTTTGTGTATTGTTGAAAACTGGACGATGACCTATAATTTTTAATTTCTGTGTCCTTTAATCTCTTGTGCAGAGTTTTCTCATTGGCAATCATACCACGTCTTCTTTTTTTTTTATACTTCCTGAATTTCTGGCGCTTCATTACATCATGCTTTTATTATTATAATAGTTTAACAGAATTTGCAAGACGGATAAACGTATCAAAAAAGTGAAATCACAAAAATACTGAACTCCGAGGAAAATTAAAAAAGAAAAGTCCCTAATCAAATGCTAAAATCAAGGCTCAAACACATCAAACGAACGGATATATACAACTGTCCTATTCCTGACTTGGTACAGGCATTTTCTCATGTTAAAAGTATAAAATAATTTGCATGGTTGATTTTGCACATTCCTCAATTTTAACATTAACATTGTAATATAAGTATGCATGTATTATTATATACGTCGAATCTTAATTCTAAAATGACAACCCTTTTCTTAAATCAGAAGATACAAAATTCTTTTTGAAAACGGAATAAGGTTAAATTTAATGTTAGTATAATTGATAAGAGAGGAAAAATGTAATGGTCTTTGTAAATGTACATGTGAAATCAACGTAGTTATCACTGGTTATTAATAATAACCCTTAAACTCCTAAAACAAGTTAGTATTTGTTAATTGCATTTTTTGTCTTTTTTTATAGATTTGTTGGATCATCAAAACTTTTTATTAAATGTAAGTGGATTTCTATGGTGATATGTATATAAAAGATAGATATATTAAAGATAGTCTTTCGATTACTAGCCATGACAGCAAACAAGACCTTGCTGGAAAAAGAATGGCAGAAGATCCCAAAGGGATTTTTAAGTTTTTAGTGTCTATTATACTTAAGCATGGATTTCGCCATATTTGTTCATACATCTACAATTAATTGCTCAGTTATTCGCGGCATGCATTTTTATTGGAAGACACAAATTTTAGGCAAACAGTACATTTTGTTTGTTATAATTTTGTCAAAATTTTACAATTTGGTATGACAATAAAAACCAGACCTCATTCCAAATCTCCTTATAATTATTTATCACTTTTTCGAATGGGGCTTTTTTGACTGAACGAAATAGAAGGTTTTTTTTATCACTGAATTAAATATTCAAGGGTGCAACAATATGACACTTCCTTTAAACTGCAGCATGGCAATTATTTAAAGTTCGTGTCCATATAGCTCATTTTCTAAGATTTATTAGACTTAGGTTTAAGATAATATTTCGTTTTTATTTAATTATTAAGAATACATTTTTTTTTTTCAATTTGATTTCATTTTAGTATTAATAATACGATACAATTGAGAAAGTGAATGGGGAATGTGCCAAAGCGACAACAACCCGACCATGGAGCAGACAACAGCCGAAGGCCACCAATGAGTCTTCAATGTAGCGAGAAACTCCCGCACCCGGAGGCGTCCTTCAGCTGGCCCCTTAAAAAATATGTTGACTAGTTCAGTGATAATGGAGCATACTAAACTCCGAATTATACACAAGAAACTAAAATTAAAAATCATACGAGACTAACAAAGGCCAGAGGCTCCTGGCTTGGGACAGGCGCAAAATTGCGGCGGGGTTAAACATGTTTATGAGATCTCAACCCTCCCACTATATCTCTAGCCAATGTAGAAAAGTAAAAGCATAACATTCGCACATTAAAATTCAGTTCAAGAGAAGTCCGTGTCCAATGTAAGAAGATGTAACAAAAGAAAATAAACAAAATGACAATAATACATAAATAAAAACAGACTTCTAGCAGTTAACTGACATGCCAGCTCCAGGCCTCAATTAAAGTGATTGCCGAAATATTATGTCTTCATCAAATGAATATCAGGCACAATTCCTCCCGTTAGGGGTTTAGTATCATACTATCATAAAATATATGAGAACTTATTTTTCTATTCGTTTATAACTCGTTTGTTTTGTTTGCTAGTTCCAAGCGAGAGTGACATGTTATCTGACCAAGACTATCCAGACAACAGACATTCAAGGCCATTCAAACCATGGAACGCATCGTGCACGTCAATAAATGGTACACAAAATGAATACCAAAATAGACAAGAAAGATGGGAAGAAATGCTGGACAAGGCAGGTTTAGGATTTCAGACTTTGAGAAAGCCAATCGGGCCACCTATGCCATATCATCTTAACCGCACGAAGAGCGATTTAACACAAAAGAAGCTCAACCCCTGGGTATTTAAATACAGAGACGATAAGCCGGATGTCGATCAATTGAATAATTCTTTAACTGCCTATTCAACGAAGGTACAAAGGTACAGCGATTATTAAGACGCCTTGTCCGTAAATGTCCAAATTATATTACGTTAAATAAACTACTGAAACAAACTATCAACAACTTTTATTGGGTTGGTTATATATACATATACTTTCGTTGTTTTGATTATACTAGTACATACAATCTTATTTGAAGACATTTTGAACATAAACATGTTTGATGTTTATGTAAGTGAAGTTCAACTCTCAAGTATGTACTTTGTTTGCTGAGATTTTTGTAAATCTAGTTAATAAAATTATGTTATTGTGCCAAAACTTTTTTTTTGACTCCACCAGGCAGTGTTTATCATGGTGGTTCAGCTATTCCTTTGTGTTCTTCGTTGATTAAAACCTTCAAACGTTTTATTTATTTGTCTTATCCAAACTTATGAGCGTACCTGATTTAGGTTATTCTAGGGAATCTAAGTGTGCACGCAGATCATACTGTTTGCTCTTACTCTATTTAATTGTTCGCCACTTGTCATGATCATTGTAAATTAAATCAAACTGAGGACGAACAATGGCTCTTTACCTAATACATTTAATATGACCTTACCAAAGGCAAATATGCGACTTTCTTGTTTTGTCTTTGTTAAATTAGTTATGTTATTTCAACGTTAATAGCTGTCCTATAGATTGAACCATCAATAATTTAATTTTGGATGTAACGCGTCTTCTGATTGGCTGACGTTATTTTGTTATGAGCCCATAGACATAATTTAGTCATGTGACCGTGACGTCATCAACGTTTTTTCATGGTTTTCTACGGTTTAAAATAGAATTTAGAATTAAATTATAAGAAATGACTATTATTTTTTCTGTCTATTCGAAATAACATAAACAAGATGTGTGCAATAGAAAAGTTGAGATAACAGTTGTCGTTCCGATGGGAACTCCTAAAAATCCAATGGGAAAAGCACTTTTTTTCCGATGGAAACTTTAACTTTTCCCATGAGAACTTCGAATATTCCCATGGGAATTTTTAAATTTGCCATGGGAAATGTACTTTTAATCAACTGTGGGGGCAACAGTGACAACGGTGACATATTGTGACATATGGGAAAATTTAATTTTTTGATTATCTATCACTAGGGCAAAAAATATTTTTGATATCTTGTAAACCGAAAAAGTCAGATTTGCCAATTTTGAAATTGCAAATTTGTCCCGCACAGTGTTAACTATATACACAAACGTTCCTCATATTATCATGTACATAAAAGTGTTATAATTTAACAGCAATGTTATCATTTAACAGCAACATGTTCAGAATTTAGCAATTAAACCGAAAAAGTCAAGATAGTCATGCGATTTATATTACCATAAAAAAAGCATTGATAAGGTATCAGAGCAATGAAAGAAAACTTAGACACATTCAAGATTTTATTTCAAATCAATAACTACGAAACATCTTTTAAATTGTTACTGACACTGAAAAAATTGAGATAATGTGACCCTTTTCCTCTTTACACAAATGTCTTCTTCCTTAACTTTGTCTAATAGATACTAAAAGTCTTTTCGCCTTTGAGGCTACGCTCATGTTCTCAGGATGGCTAGTCTTTACTCAAGTCTAGCCATTGGTAATCGTTTCAGTTGTTAATTATACGGAGTGTCTATTCGTCCGGCTAGCCGGACGAATAGTTAAGAATCTCTATTCGTCCGGCCATCCGTCTGCGGATGCGCAAATATTCAATACCAATAAAAGTGTCATGTGACGTGGAAAGTGTCCCGGATGAGGTGTCGGATAACACACGCGCGTATGCAATGGACGTCTTGAGAGTTGGAGATCGTGATTCATATTTAAAGATGTCATAGAGAAAACCAGAGAGAATGAGATTGCCTTAAACAAATGTCTTTAGGAGTGATTCCAGAACAATACGGCGTATACATAATTACTGTGAGGAATAAGCCTGAAATTAAAGTGAAATTGATGATTTACCCCCATTTACCTAATGGAGGCAAAACGCATTCGGAAAAAATACTATATCAAACTTGCTTGGATGCATTATTTTTTAGTTATACTACAACGCAGATCTATTAACATACTGATATGCCTGGACTGGGAATAAGACACCAGGGTTTGGGTATCCCTCTTTTTTTTGTTGTGTCAAATATACATTTTATTTCTAAATTTTTTTTTATCGAAAACACAATCCTCCTTTTGGGTGCCTACCCTTCTCAAATTTCATATGAATTAAAAATTGCCGAACAATTTAAATGAAGAATGGTGCATAATCATATGTGGACCTTACTTTAACCAAACTTCACAGAAAGTATAAATTCAGGATCTTTTGAAATCATAGATGAAGCCAATAATGATTGGCCCGACAATTTCCCTTACAGGAAATTCATAGGCAGAACAACAAAAATGAGAATCATTTTTGCACCCCCCCCCCCCCTAAACCCAAGTTCCTTTAGAATATTAGAATAAAAAAAATCTGAATCAAATGTATGTTGTTTTTTTTTATATAAGAATGAGTTTTTTTTTTCATAAAACGAGGTTAGACATTATATATTTTAAAACAACCCGTGCTTCATTCAAAACCTTCAAAACACGATGTTATATCTTCATCATTATACATTTGGCCGGAAAAATAGCGAAAAACCGTAAAATTGCTATTTTTCCGGCTTGCCGGATTAATGGACATTTTTGACTATTTGTCCGGCTAGACGGACGAATAGCCACTGCCTTAATTATATATAATGTTCTCTGGATGGCTAGTCTTTACTCTAGTCTAGACACTAGTAATTGTTTCTGTTGTTAATGTTCTCTGGATGGCTAGTCTTTACTCTAGTCTAGACATTAATAATCGTTTCAGTTGTTAATGTTCTCTCTTTATGTTATTATGTTTAGATTATAGTCATACATGTATGTGTCCACACTTGTCTTAAAAAATCCCATATCTTAATATGTTATATAGCTGAGGAAAGATACGCGTTTCATTGTACATACTTCCTTCTTTTACAAATATACAGATATCTTCTGAGTCTTTTTGAACAACAAACAGATTTTCCTAACTGATCGTCCTTTGTTGCTATACATATATATGCAAATTAATATATAATCATGACGAAAAGAAACACTTGTCGGAGAGTGATGTCACGCTATTATGATGTGGGATGTAGCGGTAAAAAACGTGGGATCTGGGAAAACAAGTAAAACGGAGAAAAAAGTTTTACTAAGAAGCGTGTATACTTGAATGAAAATGCTACAGTTGTGTACATTAACCATTGAATGAAACTTTGTGACTATATTTAGCTTTTAATAAAATATTAAGTCTTTCTTCATTTTTACAGAGGATGACCGTGAGGTCATTCCGATGTATTGCTATCGCCTAAATTTCCATTATATAAATTAGTTTTGGGGTTTTTAACCGATCTAAAAACATGATAAATACGCCGACATCATCGAGTCAAAATAGCATTCCTTATCGCTTGCTATATATTCATTTCTTCAATGAATACTCATTAAATAATATTTTTAGAACATTATGTAATAATATTAAAATGTTTTATATGTATGTAAGTAAAATTATTAATATCTATGCAGACGTACAGAAAAATTGCGTTAACGCATGCGGAAGAATATCTCAAGAACGATTACATAGACAATAATAGTGCATTGACTTGACATATCAACGATATAAGGATGAGGCTTTAGAACTGACAGGGAAATGCGAGGCTCTGCCGAGCTTTTCCCCGTTTCGGACCGAATCCTTTTATCGTTGATATGTCAAGGCACTATTATTGTTTTATGGTGCAATCTAGAAAAAGCATTTTTAATTGTTGTTTAATGTGTTAATGTTATTTATTTGATTTAAATATTGGAAAACGCCCCCTTTAAAAAAAGGCCTCATATCTGAAGAAGAGGAATATACAGCACGATGAAATGAACATATTGAAACCCGCGATCGATGGTGAACGAATTCGTTTGAGAATGGACTACAATATCAACAATAAGCATAAAACATAATGATTTATAGGTTGCAAACAAAAAATATTAAGAAGTGAAATATGTGTTTTTCCAAAAATTGTAAATGTTGTCTTTCCACGCAACATTGTATACATTGAAAACAAGAACAAGTTGAAGAGGTCATACGGATTATTAAATATAGTTTCAGCAACTTGTATTTAGATATTCATGAGGAAAAGTGATATCGGGTCGGTGACTGTATACGACATAGAAATATACAGTCAACGCACTTTGACTGCTCAAATAGAACGAGTGCAGTACAAAATCTTCTATAAAGGAGGTGAAGATTATATACAGATACATGCAGAATTATTGGTCCTCATGCTCTCTCGTTTTGTGGGGAAATATGAATGCTTACTCAAATCCAATCTATAAAAAAAATCGATTTATTATAGAAGAGTGTCCACCATGCACTTGCACTGCACTATTAATAATTATTAGAATAGAATGATATACAAATGGATGAAAATTATATATACAAAAAGTCATGTAACTAATGTACAAATATTAATATAATATAAAACCAGAGTATATTGATTTGTATCTCTACAATATATATATATAATAGTTATTACGGTGATGTTTAGTTCCCTTTCATTTATTTACCTTCCACACAAGAACTTGTCTCAGAAAAAATACATCTATACATTAACCATTAGGTATAAAGATGTGATTTTTTTCTGCGACAAGTGCTTGTGACCATCCACAAGAATTTGCGGCCATCCGATATCCAGTACATCAGTACTGTGATTAATTCATACTTGGACTTTTATTTATCTAAATTGTGTGGTAGACATATTGATTTCGCCACTATTAATCAATTTTAATAAGGTTTCTGAAGTAAAACATATACTTCTCTATACCTACTAAATTGTATACGTATGGAATTTCTCTTCAAGTGCTTCCTTTATTTTAAGTATTTATGAACAAATATCAGCCATGCTGCAGTTGTATATACCGATTATATTTCCGGTCCAAATAATTTTTAATGAGATATGAGAGGCAGTGTCACTCATAAATTCAAGAAAAGAAAAGAAGAAAAAAACGTGTATATGAGTGTGACTCTTATTTCATTAATTACCCATTATATACTACAACACTTTGCTTATTGGACAGAATTTCTCATTTTGTTCGTTCAAATACTCCCGACATAATTACATTGTAAATGAAAAGGAAAAACTCGTCTTATTTCCAACTGTTCTAGTAATGAAAATCTCTGTAGAACACAACCGTTTGTCATTTCATTTCCATTTAGAGTCGAGAACTTTCATAATTACAATATTGTGGAAATTCGATATACATTTTATGGATATATTTTTTTCCAAATACACCAACAAATAGTTTAGTCAAAAGGTTAATACTTCAATTATCTACACAATTAAAATAGGTGTAAACGTCTATGAGATACATGTACATGTAGCAACCTTTGAATCTTTCGATGTCGCGCGGCAATATTTATAGTGTCGTCTGCTACAAGCATATAAAGACACTCACTGTTTGTACGTAGGTACATGTAGAAACAGCGTCTACAGTTTTGTATTTTTTTTAAATGACATATATCAGCTGAACGTTTTATTACAAACTACTTATAAAGAGAAATCTAGCTTCTCAATGATCAAAATCAGTAATTGCCCAACTCCTATATTATACAATAAAATTATTCCTGTGAATTGTGTGGTTAAAATTTTTAGAACTTTTTAAACTTTTGTCAACAAAGTAAATATTTTGTCAGAATATTATGAAAATAACACTAGCCAAATCTACATTGTATTTTAATAAAAATGGTGGGTGTCCCCTTAAATATGAATAAAGTGGTAGAAAGTAAAATGATAAAAATATCGAACTAAATAAAAGAAAGTCCCTTCACATATGGCAAAATCAGTGAAAAGCTCAAACACATCAAACGAATGAAAAACAACTGTCATGTTCCAGGCGATATCATTTTGCGCCAAACAAGAACTCATTTGCGCCACAACTTATTTGCCCCACTACCACTTCTGCGCCACTTCATTTTAAAACTATAGGACTGGGCCCAGTTTCACGAAGCTGTCTTAGGACTAAGACATGTCTTAGGATGGTCTTACGACATATCTTAGTCCTAAGTGGGTTTCACAAAGCGGTCCTAAATTAGGACATCTCTTAAAGTTGGTCATAAAGTTAGGACAACGCGAGAGGTGTCTTATGATGGTCTTAGGATAGTTATACGTTTATTTATATAAATTACACTCATTTTTTATATTAATTTTGAAAAAAAATATCTTATTATTATCTAATCATCTATTCTCCTGTTCCTGCTTAAAACATATATACATTGACGGATTATCAGGATTTGTCAACAATGAAAATTCGATGTATTGATATAAAAATTGCACGATTTTATCTCTTAACCTTTTATAACCAATAAAGTCGAAATTGAATTCAACTCACATGTACCAAAACAATGTCATAATTTTATATTCTTTTTTCTTAATTTTGCATTGAAAATTTCATATTTATATTGATGTATTGTTTAAAGATAATTTATATATAAATTACTTTTATTTTTTTATATTTATTTTGCAAATTATGTCATTATATTAATCAATACGTTTAGAATAATTTATGGTAAGACATACTACATTTACATGATTTTTTTCCGTAGATCATATTTATGTTTGAAAATTTAAAGAACTTGCGACAGGTTTAGGATGTCTTAGCTAAGATGATCCTAAGACAGCTTCGAGACGAGGTCTGAGATATGTCCTAGGATAGTCATAAGAGGATCATAAGACATGTCCTAAGATATGTCTTATGACATGTCTTAGGATAGCTTCGTGAAACCGGCCCCTGGTATCATTTGCGCAAATTAAAAAATCATCTATAGTTTCGCAAATATGAACTTATATAAATATATTTAACTGTTATTTTTTAAAAAACTAGAAAATGAAATGTGTTAACTCTATCAGCAAAAAAAAAAAAAAAAAAAAAAAAAAAAAAAAAAAAAAACAGACAAGTATCAGATGCGTTTTAAATGTAACAACATGACTTGCAATCGCACTTGCCTGTTACTTTTACTTACTCAGTTAACTTTATTAATCTAAACGCTACATTTACCACAGAGCACTCCTGTTAATTATATTTATGTAAATAACCAAATTTCTTATTTACTATACTATTGAATTTAATTTGCTCCCGTTCTTTTATATTTAATGTACGTTAAGACCCCAAGTCGTTCAAGTGAAAATGTAATTTTAAATTTTTATTTGAATTAATATAAGCTCATTCGTCATAGACTCATTATGAATTTAAAAGATCTATATGCTATCCTTTTTCAATTTGTGTCGGATTATTGAAAAAAATGGAGGATAAAATTTGTAATTACATATATCGAACCCACAAACACTATTTGTAAGCTTAAACTCTTAAATTCACTTGCACCTTAATAGACGCATTCATCAATCGTAAATATTTACAAGTTCATTTTAATATCATGTCTTTGATTTTTGAATACTTATATTCATCCAAATCACGTAAGTGAAAGATGTCACTTTAAATACACGTTGTCAAAAGAGGTCATTTCTTGTATATATCGCTGTTTCATTTTATGTATAATTCTACATGAAATCATCAATACATAAGAAAATTAATATTACATTTTTCGTGATGCCGTCCTGTGAAAATCAAGTAAAAATTTATGTTGCGTTTTTCTCAATAATATTTTTTGGATTACAATGCTCATTTGGTAAGTTTAAAGAAAAAAATCCTTCCATGATTAAAAGTTGCAAAATGATGGCTATGTGCTTGTTATAGTATTTTAAACAAGCAATTATCATGATAGACTTCATTACAATATAAAAATAGAAACATTTATAAAACCCTAAAAAAATCGGTTAGTCAGTTGTTATCATTTAGATTACTATTAAAATAAATTTAATATATTGTTTATCAATTTATGAAAGAAAAAAGCCCCCATAATTTGATAAAGCATGAATAATAAATCAAAATATAATTTTCTGACTCGAACATTTATATTTCAACGGACTGAAAAAAATATTCGGATTACAGATGTATACATATTGCTGTATATTGCAATTAGAATTATCCATTTTTGAATAACCTACTTCGAAATTACCAACAGTTACTGTGTTTAAATTTCTACGTAATAATTTTATTTGGATAAAGGGGGGATTAAAAACTAAATAGATATTAAGACAAACTAGTACTGTTCCATTGCTCAATCTGAAAGGAGGAACAACACATTCTGTGCGTTCCTGTCCCAAGACAGGAATCTGTTATCCATAGGTTGTAGTTATTTAGTTATTGCGTTTTTGTCTACATTTAAATAGGATTTTTTCCCTTAAACAAATAAAATATAAGCTGCAGCGAGGATTTGATTTATGTTCTTTTATTTAGAATATATTCACTTTATATACATGTCAGGTGACCGAACAAAAAAAAATGATGTATAAAGTATAACAATAATCGTATCCTTTATTGTGTTTTAGCGTTCGAAGTAGCATAAATTGTGATGTGATTTCGGGTGCCACTGTTTAAACAAATTACATCGGGCGTATTATGTGCTAATGATGATTCAAACTTCAAATTCGTCCCGATCGATCTGGGTACCTGTTGCGTCCTTCCTTCCCCTAAAAAAATATAAATAAATTAGAAAACATTTTTTGGGGGGATAAGATATATTAGGCACTAGTACGACTCATACTAAAGTATAGTTAAGGTGGTACCCAACACCTTAACTAAAATTTATTTGGCTCGTTTAATTTTCATAAAATGTTGACAAAATATTTACTTGGACCCTTTGAAAAAAAATATAAAAATTTCAAAAAATTTGAACCAACCGTTTTATCAGAAAAATTACACTGGTTATATAGCAGTTTGACAAGCATGTATTTTGATCATCGAGAAGCTTAATATTCCCTAATCAACACAACGTAATTAAAACGTTTAGCTGATTTTACAGAGTTATCTCCCTGAAGTGTTAGGTACCACCTTAAAGTGTCTTGGACACCATATAAAGGACCAACATCTAATAAAACTTAAAAAGCTACCTCAAAAACATCAAACGAAAAGAAAACATATTTCTGACTAAGTACAAATATAAATACTACTCATATTTAATGCCTTCAAGTGAAAAACTGACTTGTACCATTCCACAACATATTGCTAAAACCAAAATGAACATTTAAAGAATAGGCATATTTCCTTTTTTTTACACAATCAAATAATTAATCTTGCTCCCTCAGACCATCTTTCATCTACCCACCTCTATTGGCAGAATCAGGTAACTACAGCTGTTCTCTTCATTTTTAAATGACCACCCTCAGACTACATTAATATGTTTAATTACAAACATTTCAATTGTTATTTAGATTATTATTGATTTGTATACATGTTCATGCCAATTATTACGCAACATGTATACTGCAGTAGGAAGCTTTGTGGACTACAAGGAAAAATTAAGAGAAAGAAGAAGATACGTAAGCAAATCTTCAGTCATCCACAATAGGAGATAATCCAAATACCGAAGATGTCCATATATATATATGTGTGTTTTAACATTACATATCATGTTCTTTTAATAACTTATTGCATTACTTTTATTTTTGGTAAGTCAATATATGCAGAAAGTCAATACATTCATTGGTTCACGTCAGGGAAAAAATTATATGCGTAGTTAGGGCCAAAAAATCAGAAAGGTTTGGAACCTGAAAGGTATGGTACAAATAAGACTTGGTATGGTACTAGGATTTGAGGGAAAGACAAACAATAAAAGCAGGAACTACATGTAAGATACATTAGCAAGTATCACTGGAAGAACTGGAATCAATGTTTGAAGAAGTCTAAGGAACACGTAACTATCCGTATATTGAAATGAACAGCAAGAAACCACTGGTCCGTTGCTTTTTGTGTGTTGTTTTGCTGTGCAGGTGCTTATGTTGTGTCAGTGAAGGATACTCAATATTTTTGGTTTTACTATGGTAGTACATGGGTCATGATCGAACAGGTCACTTATGTCGAAAAAGCTCAAGCAAGAATACGACTCTTCTTTTACAGTAATCGTCCCTATCCAAACCGTGCGCGAATGATTTTATTAATCCGCAAATAAAAAAAAAAAAAAAAAAAAAAGCTCAAATTGAAAGAAACTGTTCAAATTAGGAGAAAAAAGTATGAAACACTCGCTCCTACATCATACTTTTATTGTCAGATTTAAGCTAAAATGGAAACAATGTTTTGCGCAAAAATCTGTCGGTTTGTATTTCCAGAAAGTAGAAGATACATTTTCTGAATCATGTATATTATATGAGTTTGTCGATATACAAAAATGTAGATTATTTTCATTGTCTCAGTTATAGGGCAAAATAACAATCCGACATGTCCAGTGTATGTCGTTAGTAAGTCTTTTCCTGAAACAACAACGGCAACTACTGTTTTACTGACGTTAGCATGTACTGATGCAGATGCACCACCAGATGGCACTATAACATACAGTATCACATCCGGAAATGGCATGGGACTATTCAGTATTGATAGTAGTTCTGGCGCAATTAGTCTGGTTACAGCCATCGACTACGACGATTTTGTTACTCCACATTCCTTCATGGTAAGTTTTCACTGACAATGCCAAAGTTTGCATATACATGGTAAAAAAAAAACGAACCAAACCGGTTAAAATGTAATTCGGAACTGCAATCACTTTAGCAGTATCTAAACGAGATGATTCAGAATCAACACGACAAGTGTACATGTACACACCATCACATAACATATACAAAATATAACATATAGAAATTGACAATGACGGTCGGTAATAAATATAGTTTTACGACAAAATAGATCATTTTAGCTTCTCAAATTTAATTTCCATTTCTATGTAGCAACATCCCAGCAGTGCCTGCATACGAAGTATATATCTCCCCATTGATACGATATTTCCGGGCTTGTATTTCCTTGATAGGATACAGGATAACAATTCAATGGGGGTAGTCCATATCCAATTAACCATTACTGCTTTATTGTGACGTAAGTTATGGTACTGCGAATATCGAAGTACTCCATATATTTTTAAAAAGAAGGTTAAACTTGTATTTCTATGGTATCCCAGTCTAGAAAGATAACTTACGAACGTATATGTGTTTTGTTTTTGAAATATTTTCAGCTAAATGTCCAGGTAGTTGATGGTGGCACACCTCCTCTGACGGCTGCATCTGATGTCGTAGTAGCCCTGAAAGTGACAGCTGTCAACGAACTGCTTCCAGAATTCTGGTCTACACCCTATACTACTACTCTTCCAGAAAACAGGCCTTTCGGAAGCTTTGTTTATACTCCAACTCCACTTGATTTAGATGTTATTGATGATGTTGGGACTACACAATCATACACATGTAGCAAAATCAGTAAGTATTGACATTAATGTTCTGACATTCTTTGGTTAAAAGTACTAGTAGTATAGAACACCACACAGTAAATGAATACAGCATCATGGTAAGATCACAAAATAAAATATGATTATTTATACTATTTATTTCTTTATTCATTCCGTATCATAATCCTAGAAGTTCTATTGAGTCACTTGAATATTTTGGGGGCAAAATGAGGGGAAAATTTAGTGCATTCGGATTTACCTTCATATGGAACGTTGGAACCAAAAAAATATAAAAGACAGGAATAAATTACTAGTTGAACATGTGAAGAACTTATGACCTAGTATAAAAGAAATAATATTCAAATCCGTCTGAGAACAAGCTAGGGGAGTCAGAAACTTTTCAATGACTGACAAATAATTTCGAAATGTTCGATTCTAATTGGAACTAATTCTCCATTTGACTATCACTTATGAACTTGTAATGGTAATTTTCAATCGTGGTTTTCAAATTTAACAGTTCTTCAAAAATACCAATTTGTTCACGTTTGTAAATTCATAGTGAAAGATGAAAGACTTCTACATTTGAGACGGATTCAACCTTCAACTTGAAGAAGATCGATATATATAGGTTTTCGGTTTAGTGCTTTTGCCAACTTCTTTAAATTTCTTTCATCATGCAGACTAACATACACAGCGGTTTCAATAATTTAGTAATGTTTTTTTTTAATTGTGTATTATATGATGTATAAAATATATTTCAGATACAGACTTAATTACAGTCAACCCAGCTACTTGTGAGGTGACACTTGCTGGTAATTTGGACTACGAGGTGGCTACATCCCATACCGTTACCTTACAGATAGAAGATAAAGGTTTTACACCTGTTAAGGCAGCACAGACCAATCTTGTTATCACTGTTACTGATGAAAATGACAATAGTCCGGTAATAACGATGTTGTCTTTCTAATTAAATGTTTCTTAATTTTTGTAATTTTATTGGTGTGTAAATGCGTTGACGAAGAACATTTTGTTTGAAGCGCGAAATGTGCGCCCAATCAACGATTTTACAACCCTATTAGATTACAAAAAAGCATTCGAAGCTGAAGCCAGCCTCCGGTTGCGGGATTTTCTCTCTGTGTTAAAGACCCATTGATGGCTTTGGGCTGTTTGTTTTGCTATTTGGTTGGGTTGTTGTCTCTTTGACACATTCACCGTTTCCATTCTTAGTTTTATTCAATATTTATGAGTAATTGTTTTTGGTACGACCATGAAATAAACACAGTTTTGTTTGTTTTCTTTATGCATTGTTGTGACGTTGTTACAGGAAGCTAGTGCTGTCATGAATTTTATTATGAATTAGGAAAGCCTCTCAATTGTTGTGAAGTCGTTGCAGTACCTGTAGCAGTAGCAGTTTTTATATAATGTTTTGCAAAGCTCTCATTTGTTTTCATATGTTAATTTATTCTAAAATAAATTAGTTGTCAATAAATCAGTTTCATAAGCAATTGATAGAACAATAAACAAGTATTTATTTGTAGAGAAAACCGTACTCCGATATATATTGTTTATATAAATCTGTATCGTGTACCATTTGATTGATTGTTGTTTGATAAATGCCAATGGCAGGGACAAATATTTCATCTATATTTAAGACAAGAATCAATTTAAACGTTATAAACTCAAGATAAAGGTTCCAAGAAATAGTGAGAAAAGAAGCGCAGAAATCGTACTTTCTACTACAATTGATAAACGCCAGCGTATGTGTATCATTTTAGACTTACAACAAACCAGCTTTATCAAATAGATGACAGGGGCGTAGCTACCGTTAGGCACTTTAGGCACGTGCCTACACATAATTTTTTCATAAATATTTTTTTTATTAAAGAAAATAATAAACAACGTGATCTATAGATGAAATCCAGTGAAGTTGTCAAAACTCTTTAATTATCGAATGTGTACACTAGTCTGTCGTCCTTAGTGAATGGAATATTGGATAGAATTGAAGGTTTTTACGATTTTACTTAATATATAGAAACTATAAACTAGAAGTTTGGTTAAGATCATTTCACTTCTATCAACAGAAACTTGAATGATCCTCAACTTAGACAAATAAGTTTTTTAATTAGTAGTTAGTTTTCAACTAGCTTTCCACTTTGTCTTCACCCGACTTGCCAATGTTGTTTGTCCGTTTGGCTGTGCAGGATGTATAAATACGCAGTCACGTCTGGTCAGAATGGGGACATTGATTAAATCCGATGCCTAGTTGTAGAGAGAATGCAACTCTTTTAGGAGTTCGTAGTTGGTATACTGAAAGGCAAAATTTCTGCTCCTATCCAATATCTTTAAATTTCCAGACCTTCGTCCTGGACGATACCTATTACAGGACCTAGCTCCAAGTTGTATTTATTGTAAATTTGTTTTTTGTCCCGAGCTTGAATAAATATTTGACACTGGATGTTAAAAATCACTCAATCAACTGGCTTCCAGTAATTTTGAGTCTCTCAGATCTGCGTGTAATGACCACAATTATTCAAGTTCCTAAGCAGGTAGGGATTTTACAGTAGAGGATATAAAGAAATACGAATTTCTTGAATTTTGTTAGGCATCGACTATGTCTGTATGTGTTTGTGTAGCTAGGGTGAAGGTTTAAGATTCAAAAGATTGATGGTTGCTGTCTAGCCAAAATGATAGTTTTATTATATAGTAATATCAGTGTTTAAGTGCCTATATTTCTTTTAATGAAGGATCGTCAAACGTATATATCAATCAAAACTGAATAGATATGATAATACCAAACAGGGTGTACTGCTCAATTAAAGGAATACGCTGATCTACGCTAGGCAATGCATATTGTAAATTATTTTTTTTATATATTTCCAATTGCGTTATTTAATTCACCAGTCAGATGTTATGGTACATTATTCATAATTCTTCGAACTTTTCATCATGTATATTATAATTATCATGATAAGATAACCAGTAAATTTAGTATTCTTGTACATAAAATTTTGCAGCTAAAACGCTGAAAACCGTTTTCCTTCAGCGGCCCCCATACCCCCTGCCGATTGGTGCCTACAGTTGAATTAATACCTAGCTACGCCCCTGGATGAAGCAATGTTTGTTAACTTAATGAGACCCCGTTACTCTCCCTACACGATGCATCGGATCACGTGCCCATTTACGACTGAACGTGTTTATGTATGCATAAATGCATCCCAACTGAACAGACGCCCCTCTTTAGAATGGTTGTATTATCGAATTCGGAAGTCAACGGATGAGCATACATTTCCTATCCCAAATAATGTACCCCTGGTATGTTCATACAATACATAGCATGTTTTATTTTACGTTTCAGATATGCTCTGCATCTACATACGCTGCTCAAATTGCTGAAAGTGCAAGTGTCGGTGACATCATAATAACTTTGACCTGCTCGGATCTAGATTCTAATGCCAATGGCCAAGTAACATATTCTATTGCATCAGGAAATGATGATGGATACTTTAGTGTTACTACAGTTGGTGCAAATGGTCAGATTAAGTTGTCTAAAACATTTGATTATGATAACTTTCTTGCTAAGACTTCGTATCAGGTAATTTTTTAAAGTCAGAGATATTAATATTAATATTTTTGCTCCATGTTTTTGTCTTAGTTAAGATCCAATTAGTTAAACAGCAAATAATGTTGAGCTATATTTTATTAGCATCACCAAACTTTTGAATGAATTGATAGGATACAATTTTATTTACAAATATTTTCATATCGATATTTCATGAAATGTACTGATTATTACATACATAACTCAGGCCGATGTTATTTTTTTTTTTTAATGTTAACGAGTTAACCTCGACCCCCCTTGACTAATGGATTATGGTCAAAACGTATGCAAGAGCTCCAGAATCAAATATTTCTTTACATAGCTTAAGTGACATGGTAACTTGGTAAAACAGAGACGCTTTCTCCAGTTACTGCATGCACGCCTTTTATTTTACGTGACCTCGCCATTTTAAATTAGGATAGTGTTCATAATCGATTTTTTTTCTCACTTAAACAATTATAATGCGATTATTTAAAGATCGAGCGAAACCCAGTTTATGGATAAAAAAAAAAGTTTGGTATTGTTTTACTGTTTTGCATATTTCCATACAATCACAATGCTATTCAGCTGCATGTTGCTATTTTACGTAATTTTGGCAAATTTTCGTTGAAACAAGTCTCTAATCAAAACGAAGTTTTTGTAATCTCTGCTCCGACATTTAAAAATGGCCAACGATACCTGGCTTGTTATTTAGTACTTTAACATATATATAACACTTATCATCGGAGTTCGAATCAAAACATTTGGAAGGCAAAAAAAACACCTTTTCTACTTTAAACTAGAATTCAAATTAGTTTTAATCATCAGTTTTGTTTTCAATCTATTTCATATCCTTTTTTGATTTCGACACTTCAAATTCAAAATTACAAATTTGTCAAATAAAGGCAACAGTAGTATACCGCTGTTCAAACCTGTCCTTTATCAAATTATATTCAAAATACATGTATATAATGGCCAAATATCTCTTCTGTTCATAGATAACAGTCCGCGCTAGCGACGGAGGGACACCAGTGTTGTTCACGGACATTGCTTTAACTATTGATTTAATTGGTATAAACGACATCGACCCGACATTCTTGGATACAGCAGCATTTACAACAAGCCTTCCTGAGAATCATAAAACCGTTGTTGACGGAACTGGATTTGTATATGAAACTGGAATAATTGATATGGATCTGATTGACTCGGTGCTGGGAACATTCCAGCCATTGACTTGTTCAATATTTGGTAAGTCTGTGTCGTGTAATTTATTACAATGATTCTCTTAAAAATACAGATTTGTTTTTATAAATTAAGGAATGTATCTCCCTCATGTAAAGATCTGATTGCTTTCCCAGTTTTGGCTGTACTTTTTGTCCTTTTTGGTTTATAGCTCTTCATCTTATAAATCAGCTTTGTATTTTCAAAATTTTTGCAACGAGCATCACTGAAGAGACATTGATTGTCGAAATGTGCATCTGGTGCAGAAAACAATTAGTCCCATTTATGTCATTAACCGATAGGTCTGTAATGTGTTGGTCATTTGTTCCCCTTGAACAAAAGGTATCCTTATTGTTTAAGTAGGATGTCTCTTCTTTTCCAGTTCTTCATGTTATTGGACATTTTCCGGGACAAAACTATTTCACCTTTTGATATTTATATGTTATTTAGCATAAAGGTATATGACTAAATGTTGTAAATGATTATGACATATATATGATTTCCATCTTTAACCGTCACTACGTCATTGATTTCAAAATTTATCAAGTAGATTGGATCGAAGCCAGAAACATGACTCGTATCTTTAAATGTGCAAAAAATATAGTTTTTGTGAGTGTTCAATGACACAGTGTAAAAAATGAAAACAAAACGTTATAAATGTCATGCGTCATGGAATGTTTTTCAAAAGTAAAAGAATCAAGGCCTCATATGATCCACCAATGCGCCGTTTCAGAATGTAATAAAATATGAGTAAATTAAATGTTTGTACATCAAAACGTTACGTTAAAAAAGTCATTAGTTTTGGACTTTTTTTTTCAATCACAGCGTTTTTGTGTACGCTTTTTTAAACATTTCTTATGATTCATTAGATTCTGAGACGATTGATTCATAAAGATTATCTTGAAATTTTGAAATTCTCAATAATTCTGCGTAATATCCTCCATGAAATGTTATTGAATTAGAAGATAATCTAAGACAGTAATATTTTTATACAGGTAGCACATTATGGCATATAGAATGTAAAATTCAGAATCTGACCTGATAAGAAAACTAGAACTATAATACTTATAAATTACAACAAAGTATTGCCCATTATTCTCTTTTAAACTAACTTGATATTAATTTCTTTTTATGAGATTTTGTATCTTCATTTTTTAAGTCAATTTTTGTTTTTTTATTTTTATTTTAAATATGTGTGTGTTACATTGTAGTGTTGTGTTGTTGTTCTCCTCTTATATTTTATATGTTTTCCTCAGTTTCAGTTTGTTACCCCGATTTTGTTTTTTGTCCATGGATTTATGAGTTTGAACAGCGGTATACTACAGTTGCCTTTATTTACTTTTGAATTTTAATACTTCTTCGGTACTTATACCAATTCTTACACTGTGTTTGATTTTGTTTCGACAGCTGGTGACACTACCATGTTTCATGCAGAAACGACATCGACATTCACATGTAAGATAACATTGCTGAAGAAATTTAATCTAGCAACAGCAGCTTCACATGTTTTGACGCTTCAGCTTGAAGATGCAGGATACGTACCTATTAAAACAGTACAGAAATCCCTAACTATAACTGTCACTGATGTCAATGATAATGCACCGGTAAGAATATCTCGCGCCATTAAAGAATTATTATAGAATGTTACAATTATAAGAGTCTCCAAATTAAGATCAATACCTTGTTTTCCCGCCTAAGTTATCAAAAATCATAACTTTTGCTAGTAAAAATGGAACGGGAATTATTTCCCTTAAAATCTACTATGTCAGAGTGAATATAGCTTCTCCTATACGATCATTGCAAATAATGCTTACCTTGTCGAAGCATCAGGGGTTGAAGTCATAAAACTTTGTTTAGTGCTCGCAGCACAAAAATCATGCTCGAAACATGAAATCCAACATTTTGATTGGTTGATTTTGGAGTGTGAGTACACAAAACAGACTCGAAAGTTTTTATGACTTCAAGGCCAGGGGTTGAAGTCATAAAACTTTGCTCCGTGCTCGGAGCACAAAAATCATGCTCGAAACATGAAACCCAACATTTTGATTGGTTGATTTTGGAGTATGAATACAAAAAACTAACTCTAAAGTTTTATGACTTCAAGGCCTGATCTCACTTATTCGGAGTTCATGCGATTCCCTCAGTTTTTTTAGTTTATTTACCTTGGTTCGTTTCTTTTTATCAGTTTCCGAGATTTGAACACAGGGTTACTACTGTCACCGTTAACATGTTAACTTAACCCGGTGAGAATATACCTATTTTATCTATTGTTAATTATTTTCTGGGACTAAATTTGAGGGACATTTTGTTTAAGGCTGATAGCAAATTACTAGTAAATAAGATATATCAATAAACATAAATGCAGTATTTGACAATGTTTAAATCTTTTATCTTGGAAACTTTCATAAAAACACAAAGAATCTTAACTTAAAACCCATCTTTTAAAATACATATATATCTATCAAATGTCTCATTATAATACTATCTCCCTTAAACTATAACGTTTGAAAAATTTCAGTTTAAAAAAAAACGTTTATTGTGTGACAGAATCGTTAAACTTGAAAAACGATTACCAGTATCAATGTAAATAAGTCGCTTGAACAAAACTCAAAAGACTATTTAATGAATTATTGTTCTACAATTTCAATTATTATATTCCTGAAAGTTTTATCTTGAAAATATCCATTCACACAAAAACACCATAAATAATACCAGGAGTAAGACTGAAACAAAACTGATCGATGAATTTGTTATACATGAAGTTTCCGTTTCAAATATTTTTAAAAGCAAATAAGCAGTACTTTATAGCCGAATGTCTCTACAACGCATCAGTTTTGTCATAATATTATTGATATTTAACCTATGCAATAATTTCTCATGGAATCACAATAATAGATTTGAGTATCGCAATCGTTAATTTGAGACTAACGATACATGAAAATCGGTTAATCGTCCCATAATGTCGTTTATTAATTGATATCAGTTATCAAATGAATATTATAACATTTGTGAATTGAGATTTTCCCCTTATTTTCTAGATATGCTCTTCATCTGCTATTGTTGCACAAGTTGCAGAAGATGCGAACGTTGGTGACAAATTAATAACTCTGACTTGCTCTGATCTAGATTCAAATGCAAATGGCCAAATTACATATTCCATTGTATCCGGAAATGGCGATGCTTACTTTAGCGTTTCTACAGTTGGTGCTAATGGCGAGAATGGCGAAATCAAATTGGCTAAAACATTTGATTACGATGCTTTTCTAGCTAAAACTTCATATCAGGTAAGATCTGTTATTTAATTATGTGTTTTAATACAGAAAAGGATTAGAAGTGTGTCAATAACACACAGCCCAATACAGAAAAAACACCAAAAGGCATATTAAAAAAAGAAAAATCGGGTTGACAGCATAAATAAAGTTGTTTTAAAGTACAGTCATTTCTTAAAAAAAAACCAGTCATTTAAGGTTCATTATTATGGGGATGAATGGCATTTCATTTAGATACAAAAAATCGGAAACCAGATGTTACATCGCCTTGGTATCATGATATTTTGTTCTTAAATTTTATATGAATTTCTATTTCAAAAGTGATCATCATTTTTTTTATTCATTCTATATATGGTGTATATAACCTTTTACCAGAAAGACATGCCATACATTCATTCTACATTATTATGGGTGTTAATATTGCATCCCAGCACTTTGATAACGTTATTGGTCTTTTGCAACATGAGTCAATCCTACCTTACTTTACAAAATAACATTCATTTAGCGTTAAGAGGGTTGTATTGCGCTGAATTTATGTTTTTCAAATCGTTTAAAGAATAAATATTATTTTTGAATAGGAAAAAGATATATAAAGTTTAAAACCTATAACTGAAAATCTGAAAACATTTAAGTGTGCTTTTTTAAAATTTTCTTTAGATTAAAGTACGCGCTAGTGATGGTGGGACACCAGTGATATCGTCTGATTTAGATTTAACTATTAATTTGATTGGTATAAATGACAACAACCCAGAATTTATAGATACAGGAGCATTTGTCACAAGCCTTCCTGAAAATCAAAACACTATTGTAGACGGAACCGGATTTGTTTATGAAACGACTATATTTGATTTAGATCTGATTGATTCAGTGCTTGGAACATTCCAGCCAGTAACTTGTTCAATAGTTGGTAAGTTTAATGTGTTTTTCACTATAGAATTCGGTATGAAGGTTAAACAATGGGGGTGATCGCGTGACGATCTATAGTTTTTATTCGGTTTTCTTGCATTGGTGGTGTCATTTTAGTTAGCTTAACTAATTGTGATATGAGTCGTTTCAAAACTGTTTCTATGACTTAATTTCATTTGCATATGTCACATCATTACATAATAGTTATAAAAGATACCAGGCCTATAATTCAATACATCAGACGCGCGTTTCGTCTACATAAGACTCACCAGTGACGCTGAAATCAAAATAGTTAGAAAGCCAAAAACAAGTATAATGTTGAAGAAAATTGAGGACACATAATTCCAAAATGTTGTGCCAAATAAGACTAAGGTAATCTATGCCTGAGATAAGAAAATCCTAAGGACTTTATCTGTAGCACTAATCTGTAAATTAAATTGAAGGATTATTTCAGAATTTAAATCTATCAATAATTATTTCTTGATACCGTTTACGACAGCTGGAGACACAGCCATGTTCCGCGCAGAAACAACGACGTCACTCACATGTAAGATAACACTGCTGAAACAAATGGACTCCGAGACTGCTACGTCACATGTGTTGATGCTTCAAATTGATGATGCTGGATATATACCTGTGAAAACAGTACAGAAATCCCTAACTATAACTGTCACTGACGTCAATGATAATGCACCGGTAATTAAGCTTTTCAAAGACAATTTGTTACATTTAAAAAACAAATTTTGGTTTATTTCTTAAATATTAATTATATTTTGAATAATGCCGTTTTCATGTCAATTGCTTTCCTTAACGAACAGGGACTTGATACGTGGTGACAAAAAAGTTTTGTGTTTTTTCCTATTTTAAACCTTAAATGGTAGTTAACAATATCATATCAATGTCATATAAACATGCAAGTAAAAGGAGTCAGAATCCCATTTGTTTATGATTACTGAACAGGGAATGCGATTTTTATGCATGCAAAGCCTTTGCTTGCGCCAGCTATGCATACAACATGTAATATTTTTCTTGATTTTATGTCTTTTATGGCAGTCTTCATATTTTTCTCTTTATTATATCATTATATTTATGTAAAAGAAATTAGCAATCTCAAGTGAGACTAGATGGAAACTTAATATTCCAAATCAAGAGTTTGTCAGACATTTCTCTTCGTACCCGACTACATATCCGTGCTCTGTAGAACTAGATAGCTACAATCATGCAAGTATTTTCGACAGGTTTGCACTCCTGATATACACACGGTTACCATACAAGAAGATGCAACAGTAAATACCGTTCTGAAAGACCTATCTGGAACATGTTCTGACGTAGAAACAGCAGCAGCAGCCCTAACATACAGCATTACTTCCGGTAGGTGAATTTGTTTACAAATTGTAAAAGTCATACTTATTGCTGATTTATTACATACTTTGTAATTGTTCTTCTTTGTCATTGGGATTTACTTAAATAATAAAATTAGTTATTGTCCGACCAACAAAAGGTATTTTTTAACACTACAAAGAGACAAAAAACAATTAAGATTTTCATTTTTTAAACTGCTGGAATTACTTTGAAATTATATCATAATAATTTCATTCTTTTTCTTTTCCCCCTAAAAAGTATTTATGAAGAGAAAAACCTCGGCTTTAATTTGCCCTTTGGTATTCATTGTGAGTACATGAAAGAGAAGAAAGACGAATTGTGTAAATGATAAACAAATTTCGTTTTTTTTTTATCAGGAGATACCACAAAATTCCAATTGAATGGCGCATCACTAGAATTGAAATCATCAATAGACGTAGACACAGAGGCTAATCAATGGTCAATTGAAATAACAGTAAACGATGCGACACCTCACATATATGCCACGCCTACTAAAATATATGTTTTCGTCGTCATTACCGGTATTGACGATAATGTTCCTGTATGGCATACAGATCATAATGGGATTTATACGGCTTGTGAGTTCTGTAATATTTCACAATTTCTTTTCGTATATCATTCTGTTCGAACTTCATTTAGATAGGATTTAACTTCAATATAAATAAGCGTAAAAGTAGTATACCAATGTTAAATAGACATACATCGATTTAACTTAAACAAATCCTGGTCACAAACCAAAACTGATGGAAATACACCAACTATAAAAGAGGGAACCCGAAAATCCGAAACACTATACTGCTTCAAAAACAAACATACATAGAAACGGACTAGTTACTGCAATAAAAACGTAGTTAACAAATCAAATGTAAATGTCTTAGATATGATCTGAACTTGAATCAGCTGAGTATCACAAATTTAAAGACTGAAATGACCATATGGGTATATACTCATATGGTCCGACCATACGCGTACGGTCGGACCATACGAATATGGTCATGACTATACGCGTATGGTCCAAATACTCATATGGTTCGGGGCATAGCCACTTCTTAGAACTTCCACATGGTAGAATATATAGAATGTACAGCAGCATGGGAATTATTGCGATACGTTTGTTTTTGTCATTTCAAATTCCGGGTACAGATATTAAGTATACTTGTTTCCAAGTTTAACAACGATCTGTCGTTTGGCTTGTAGCAATTTTGGAGCTAGAAAATGTTTTTCGATTATTAAGTTGTGTGGTATGGAAAATTGATATATTTCTTCACATAATCTGAAATATTTAACAATATTTTGTTTTCAAAATGATATTTAAAAAGGTGACTATCTTTTGTCAGTGATAAGTGATGCAACTCATTTATCGATTTAATTGAACAAATGGAAGCAAAAAATTATTTATTTCACAATAATCATACTGTATATTACTTCAAACATTAACATCATACTAAATTTCACATAAGATTTTAAATCATTTTCATTTAAAAAAAATTGTGGCTAAAAATGGGTATTCAACTTCTCTGCCCTCATTTCAAAGAATTGTCTTGAAAATTTGTAGCTATAGTAGAAAATAGTGCAGTTGGAACACTAGTTCAGACTATTACTGCTACTGATGTTGATGAAGCTGGAACTGCTGATTCCGCAATTACATACGGCATTGAAACAGTAACTTCGTTATTTGGAATTGAAGCAGAAACTGGTATGTAATTGGGTGTGGTAATCCTCGCTTTTTATCCACAGAATCTGTCTTTTATGATTTTATTACAAATATTTCTATGTAAAGTCTCTGATACGGATGTCGTATTCAGCTGCTTTAGAAGAGTAAATGGTTTCTGCTCCAGTGATGACTTCCGTTTGGTTATTCTTTTTTAAGTATAGAAAATAAGTGTCAATTCATTTTGTTCATTATTGAAAGTACATCATATGCAAACATGCTACATTTTATACTGTAAAACAGAGTAACCAATATTTTACATGAGAAAGTAAAAAAAATGTTCATTTGTTTTTTATGTGCTTTATAAAAAAAACATTTATATTTTAATTAGACTTTGTTAATCGTTCCTTTTTATTGCTTATAGGGAAAATCTACATATCCACAACGTCTTTAGATAGAGAAACGGCTTCCTCGCATGTTCTTACTATTTCTGCATATTCATCTACAATGACTGCATCAAAGATTACCGGAAGTATAACGATTACCGTGACAGACGAAAATGATGTTACGCCTACATTTACACAGGTACATTGCAAAATGTGAAAGTATAACTTTACTGATAATGTACACCGCAACGAGTTGTTGCTTAGGTTTGACGACAACACAACATTACCATAGTTACCGCAGTAAATGGTATTATTTTGTATAGTTTTGTGAAACGAATGGTGTTTTTTGTAATCTTACATAAACTTATAAGTAAGATTCAATCAAGCAATGAAACTAACAATTGGAAGTTTTTGTACATATTGAAATATCGAAAAAGAATATAACAATATTTTTCATTGTTTTTAAACCTTATCGTTTTCAATCTTTAAATGTAATTTGTATTGAATATATAAGTATGGTCCTAATTTCAAATTTTGTTTTAGGATATATACACCGTGACATTACCAGAGGACACTGCTGTAACAGCTATTTCGTTTACCCCATTAATATTGGCATCAGATACTGACGTTACTGGAGTAAATAGTCAAATCACATATGTGCTGACAGGTACTTACTCAGTAGAAATATTTATCATGTTTATATCACACTATTTTCAAAGAAACAATTTGTATTGAACTGTAAATTTAACTGGCAAAATAAAACATTGAACTCACAACAACAAAAACCAACCGTAATAAAAGTTCTCAAATGACTACACTTTTTTGAAAAATGCCTGCTAAATACTTATGTTTGGTCTACTATTATGAAAGAAAAATTCTTGAAGGAATATAAAAAAGAAAACACGAAATACTGAGGTATTGATTTAGTCACGTTTAGTCATGTTTATGGTTGTTCTTGACAGTCAAATTACGATAAACTTTTTTAATCGTTAAGGTGGACACACAACAACTGGCTGTGAAATGTCTGTCAACTCCGGTACTGGGGTCATTTCATTAACAAATAATCTGGATTATGAAAACGAGGCGTCATGTACTGTGATAATTGAGGCTAGGGATGGTGGCACGCCTAACTTAGTAGGAACAGCAACAGCCATTATTACTGTTACTCCAGTGAATGAGTTCACTCCAAGTTTTACTGGTCTTCCATACAGTAAAGATGTTTCAGAGGACACTGCAATCGGTAAGATGCTTAATGATTTCTTACCTGATGTTTAACCCCTAAAATATCATTGATATTCTTATGGTTAACGTTGCAGTAAACATCTATCAAACTTCATTATCCTATATAAATAACTGATAAAAAGAATGCCTCGCATTTTCCATGACTGAAGCTTCGCTTTTTAAAATGAGAAACCTGAATATAAAAAAATGAAAAGCACCAGGGATTTAACAAATAAACAGAAAGAGAGTGGTATTATATAATATTTTTCTATATCCTAATTGACGTACGCCATTAAATTTGGTCAGGATATTTTAATATGTACTGTATATACTTACTCACTTAATCTCTTATAAACTATGACTACTGTATCAATATTTACTTATATAAATGTTCGTATTGAATAGAATGGAGGTCTTTAATCAAAATTACATGTTTGCTGAAAAAGCAAAGCAACAATTTCTATGTTGATTGTAGGAATCCAAAATGAATTCCATTGACAGGTTAAGCTAAAAATAAACTAAAAATTAATGTTATAAACAGTAGACAATTCGACTTTTGGTGATACAACTTGCAATATATTTTAATAAAGTAATATGTATTCAATACCAACCGTTTTAATTGGTAGACGTGTTAGACTATTTAATTACATATGCTATTATTTTAGGAACGTCCATATTTACAATAGCTGCTACAGATGCAGATAATGGGAATGATGGTCGAATTGAGTACTCCCTGACAACGCACACTGATATTTTTAGTATCGAACCAACCACCGGAGTCATACGGCTTTTGACAGGTCTAAACAGCGAAGCATTAAATATATACACGGTGGATGTCAAGGGGACTGACCTCTCGACCACTTCCCGATTATTTACTACAACGTCTGTAACAATTAATGTCCTTGATGTGAATGAATTCTCCCCCAGTTGTATTAACGTAATTACGATACGATTATCACCACCTGTTGCTGTGTCTGATGTTATCTACACTTTAAACTGTACAGATGGTGACACTGGCATAAACGGTCAGATTAACTACGGGTTTGTTACTGGTAATACCAACTCGGACTTCAGCATTGCAGCAAATGGAGACGTTACAGTGGTCAATGTACTAAGTCAACTTACGTATGATTTAGAAATTCAGGCGTCAGATCAAGCAGCTGTACCAAAAACGTCAACGATATATGTTAATGTCATTATTGCAACATCTCCAACTTTTACTACTCTACCAGACACAAAAGACGTTAATGAAGCGACATCTGTTGGAACAGTTGTCTATACTGTAACAGGGAATTCTGCAACTTCTTCGAAAATATTCTCAATCACAACTGGCAATGGAGATAATAAATTCACCATCAATTCGTATACCGGAGCTATATATCTTCTTAATACACTAGATAGAGAAACAATTTCTAATTATGTTCTCACAATTCGTATATCGGATGATATTAGTGCAACATTTGCAGATGATACTTTGACATTGAACATCACTGACAGTAACGATAACTTTCCAATATTCTCAGCCGACTTTTTCAACATTCCTATTGTGGAAAGTGTACCTCCGACTACAGAAATTATCGATTTGGTAGCGACAGATGCGGATACTGGAATAAATGCGAATATTGTTTATGCTATCACGAACGGAGATCCTAGTAGTGTTTTTACTGTTAATGCCGTGGGGAAATTAGTCTTAAATTCTGCTCTTGACGTAGAAACGATATCGTCATACACACTTGTAGTAACAGCTACAGATGGTGGAACACCGCCTCTTTCGGGTTCAACAACATGTTTCGTGACAATTTCTGATGTTGATGAATTCCCTACAGAGTTCCTTTCAACTGCTGCAGGTGGAATTTATTCTACATCACTAGCAGAAGATACGGCCATAGGAGCTAAGGTTTTCAATATAACAGCACAAGACCTTGATGCTACGGCAAGCATCACATATTCAATAACTGCTGGAAATACTGACCAATCTTTTGTTATGGATCGAGATACTGGTTTTATCTATCTGAGTAAGATGTTAGACAGGGAAACAAATGCAGCATATAGTTTAACCATACAAGCTGACAATGGGTTAGGGGATACATCAACGGCTACATTTAACATTCAAGTAACTGATGTCAATGATAATCAACCGAAATTCACACCATCAACTGGAAATTACAACGTTGATGAAAATGAGGCTCTTGGGGCTCTTATTGCAACAGTTATTTGTACAGATGCTGATGATGGACTTAATTCTAACCTACTATACACATTAACAGCAGGAAATACCGCTAATGCGTTCCGGCTTGACGGAGCGGTAGTTGAAGTCAACAGTGCTTTGGATTATGAAACAACAAGTCAGTATATTCTTGTAATAGAGGCCAAGGATCAAGGAACACCATCAAGATCTGCATCTATGTCAATTATTATTGATGTGAACCCAATATATCCTCTACCAGCATTTATCGCTGGTACTGATACTATCTCGAAGCTGGAAAATACGATAGTAGGCACAGTAATTTATGATTGTGATGCAACTACCGCCGGTGCAACTGAGGGTACCGCTGGTGCTCTCGGAGATTTAAACTACATTATACAGTCTGGAAATAGTGAAGGCAAATTTGGCATAAATGAACATTCTGGAGAAATACAGGTAGTTGCTGAATTGGACAGAGATACAACTGCAAGTTATACACTTTTAGTTAAATCTGTTAATCGCAATGATGTCACAAAGAACGATTTCCTGTCTCTCACAGTGAATGTAGGGGATATAAACGATATAACGCCTTCATTTGGTAGTAGTGAATACACATTTTCGGTTAACGAAAATGCAGCTTTGAATACTGTGGTTAGTACAATGACAGCTTTAGATGGCGATGACGGAGCTAATAGTGCGATAGTATATTCATTTACAGCTGGTGAAAACATGATACATTTTGCTTTATCTTCATCAGGGGTTATAACCGTCAACTCTGCCCTCGATGCTGCAACGCAATCTTTATATTACCTAACTGTATCAGCTATAGATGGAGGAACACCATCTTTAACTGGAACATGTAAAGTTAGAATAACTATTAGCGATATAAATGATCAAACACCATCATTCTCTGCAGCTATGTATAATTTAAGCTTATCGGAACTTGTCAATGTAAATGACATTGTTTTCCCGTTCCGAGCCAGTGATGCAGATACCGGACCAAACAGCATTATAACGTATAGCATAGCGTCGGGTAATGGTGATTTTAGGTTTAGCATTGATCCTTTGACTGGTGATTTGAAATTGGCTGGAATACTAGACCGCGAAACAACAGATAGTTACATTCTTGAAGTACAGGCAAGTGATAGTGGCATACCCGTCAACACTGGAACAACAGTTTTGTCTATAACAGTTACAGATGCAAACGATAATGATCCTGTATATACGTCTGGTCCTGGAACACAAACTCTATATGTGACGACTTCCAGAACTTCTGCGGTCGGAACCAATTTAATTACCATCACAGCAACAGACGCAGATATAAACAACAACGGACAAGTTGAATACTTCATAATTAGTGGTGATCAAGATTCGTTGTTTAATATCAATACTATCAGTGGAGAAATAACAACAGCAAACAGCATCGTACCTGCTAATGATTTATATCAGTTAGTAGTTCATGCCGTTGACAAAGGTTCAATAAGACGAACAGCTACAGCCACTGTTCAGGTCACCGTTGATCCTCCATTGACTCCAACTGCTAATGATTATACATTCAATGTCAACGAGGATGCATCTATTGGAACAAATATTGGCACAGTTGCTCCTGATCCTGTACATGCGCCTGGGTCAACAATGAAATTTTCTATAATCAGTGGGGATACAAATAATGACTTTGCAATACATCAAATAAATGGATTGATAAGTACTGCCAAACTTCTTAATCATTTCACCAAATCAGAGTATTACATTACCGTGTTTGTTGAAGATCAAGGAGACACGTCGATTAAGTATAACAAGGCTGTTCGTATTACAGTCGTCGATGTTAATGATAACACTCCTGTTTTCCCAGTTCCAAATCATGCTCTTTCAGTCGTTGAAAATTCACCAGTCGGTATATCTATTGGCAGCGTTACAGCAACTGACAACGATGTTGGTGTATTTGGTACAATAACATATGAAATTGATCCAACAAATACGATAGCCACTTCTTTGGTAACGGTAGATAACTCAGGAAAAATTTCATTGATTGCTTCGCCGGATTTTGAAGCTCTTACTTTTTTCTCTTTTTTCCTTTTCGCAAAAGATGGTGGAGTACCATCTTTAACGGGAACATCTACAATTAACGTTAACATTATAGATGTTAACGATGTAGATCCATCTGTCGTTGGCAATCCTACACCAGGATATTTCTCTCTCGAATGTCCATCGAATGCAAATACACGAGACGTTATTACGCTACTAGAGCCAGATGATTTTGGGATAACTACGTCGACAACGGATACAGTGCAATACATTACAATGAACGACCGTGGAGTATTTGATTTTAATACCACATCAGGAGAATTCTATGTTAAAAATTCAAACTATTTATACGATCAGACACGTTACATTATGTGGGTAGTTTTACGGGTACAGTCGGCCACTGGACAGTCGAATGGAACATCTGCTATGATCAGAGTTGACTCTGTAACACCCAATCTACATCTGGTTGTTCTGAAACATAGTGTCACTGCAGATGTGGTAGAAGCTCAAAAGTAAGTTGTATTTGGGGTGTCATTTTAAGAAAGTTTCTCATCAAAATAGTTACGAATGCAGATTGTAGAAAAATCTTATTCTAGTATCATAGATACATAATAGAAAAATCTTTTTTACATGCATAAAATTGAAATAATTGCAATTGTCAGAACAATAATTATATAATTTTAACATTCAATTATTAAAAAATTAACTCCTAAATCAAAGTGGTGATTTTACATATAATTAATTCTTTGCATATTAAAGGAATCAGTTAAGGGCATCTTTACAAGCAATCTTTCCCACAAAGCGAGTTGAAATATGGAGAATCGATGGAATATCAGGAGCAAGGCGACGACGACTGCTTGCATCTCAGTGAGTACATATTTTTATAAGAACTGATCGGTCAAATGTAGAGATCTTATTAGTCATAAAAAATGAAACATTGTAAAAACGAATATGTCTTCAAACGGTATTTTCTGTTCTTCTTTTTTTTTTTGGAGGGGGAGGGGTCGTTTGAATCGCGCTCATTTTTCATATTTTGTCTAAAAATATTTCAACAACATGTTAATCTTAATGAATCAAATGAATACTAAGGCTTTTCTATCTCAGGATTACCTTAAGTTAGCTGTATTTGGCAAAACTTTTAAGAATTGTGGTCCTCAATGCTCTTTAACTTCGTTTTTTATTTGGCCATTTTAATTTTTTTGGATTCGAGCGTCACTGGTGAGTCTTAGACGAAACGCGTGCTGGTGTAAATACAAAATTTAATCCTAGTATGTATGGTGAGTTTATTTGGTCGAATGTATGACAGTTTGTTGTTATTGTTTATTATTTCTGAGTTTATATCATAACATAAGGGCCTAGTTAGTAGTTAAATCATAATTTGGTATATGCCTGAATAACGTACGATTATCCCCATGTTTTTTTTATTACTAATAGTGTTGATCAGTCTTTAATTTACTATGGTATGTATACGAGTGAAAATACCATTGAGTTGCAATGAAAATCAGATCAGCAGAAAAAAGTTAACTGTATTCAATAGCAAATAGTTTAGTGCAATCGGGAACAAATGTCCTATTTGTCTGTCGTATTGACGTCTGTTTGTTGTTGAAAAAAGTGTGTTGTCCGCTAGACATATTTTTTTTTGTTTAGTTCCTTTTATAATAAGTTTATGTATAACACATACAATCGGACTCGTACCTAGTATTTGGGTAGTTGCATGCAACTCGTCTAAACATCAACCCAACAATGTTAGATCTGTAAATTTGCTTTCACAAATTTTTTTTGTTCTTCCCTCGGCGGGATTCGAACCCATGCTACTGAGATATCGTGACACCAAATCGCCTGCACTGTAGCCGTCCCTCTAGACCACACGACCACCTGGGCTTCACAATCATAAAGCTTACGGTGGTCGTGTGTTACCTTTCCTCGTCAGTTTTTAATCTAGCGTCGTACTACAGTACATGATATATGGAGATGTTATTGTTAAAGATCAGCTCAATTATCTATAGTAAAGGATCCTATAAATTAATGCAAGATACAGTCACAGAAAATAATTATATTTATAAGTACGTACGTCTGAGTCAGTGACAACTCTACAACAGATTTATATATATATATATATATATATATATATATATAGTTCTTTGTTGAAAATAAACGCATCATAGATACCAGGATTAAATTTTGTATTTACGCCAGACGAGCGTTTCGTCTACAAAAGACTCATCAGTGACGCTTGAATCCAAAAAAAGTTAAAAGGCCAAATAAAGTATGAACCATTCTGCTTTTCCTTTTTGAACTGGTAAAAATTGAGGTGAAATGCCAGGTATATGTTTCATATTATGTTTTATTACTCACAAAGAATGATGTATCATACGTTTTATATGAAATGAGTCAAATATTGACATTCGGTCAAACAGAGCTACAAGTTTATCCTCCATATATATATATATATATATATATATATATATATACAACTCGTCTAAACATCAACCCAACAATGTTAGATCTGTAAATTTGCTTTCGCCAAATTTGCGAAAGCAAATTTACAGATCTAACATTGTTGGGTTGATGTTTAGACGAGTTGTATATACATTATGTACACAGCCATGTATCACCATCATTGATGGCGATCCGATGGATACATCTGTTGTAGGGTTGTCACTGACTCAGACGTACTTATATATATATATATATATATATATATATATATATATATATATATATATATATATATATATATATATATATATATATATATATATATATATATATATATATATATATATATATATAAGTGCCTATAAATAGCAGCACATGACATACAAATCTATGGGAGTGTGGATTAATCAGTACAGAGATTAATTCAATTACACAAATAAAATTATAGATTGTCTAACAATGTAATATTGGCCAATGGACGTTGCTAACTTCAACTACCAATTATGTATTTTTAAGGTAGCTAAATCCAAGTCCAACATGTACATTGAGCTGCAAAATTTTCTTATTTTCAAAGCAGCTAAATGCAAGAGGTCATATACATTGAGCTGCAAAATTTTCTTATTTTGAAGGCAGTTCAGTGCAACATAGACGTTGAGCTGCAAAAGTTTCTTATCATCTACATCCGATTTCACCTGGATAGATGCACGCTTGATAAAGCTAGTTGGTCTAGCGAAATATTGCGTTTATTTTCATCATTTTGTAAATATTTTAAACATTCTTATATTTACATACTAAATAGTGTGTTAAAATTACATTGTTAGGCAATCTATATATATATGTTTAAATATATGTTTGATGATCATTTCAGGTCAGAGACTACATTTTATGTTGTGGAAAGCACAGCAGCAGACACTATAGATGGAATAGAAAATGAAAAGAATTTCATGACGCAGTCTGATTTACTTACTGTATTAAGTCAAGGCGACGGCACACCTGCATCTGTACTCGAAACTGCTGCGTTTACGTCATTTCCAGTGACGTCAGTGGAACCTTATGTTGACACAACAACTTCTTCATCTGAAAACTGGGCACAGACTACCGTCGGAATTGCTGTTATCACAACCATTATATGCGCATTAGTCCTTTTGGCACTCATTTTGATATTGTATTTTTGGTTTACCAGAAACACGGATAAAGAATATAGGTATAATATTTTTTTAAATATATAATTAGGGCATATATAGATTCTACAATTTCAAACTAATGCTTTGAACTTTTTTGATTGATATCTTTTCCCGGTGTAATATAAATGCTGGACAAAAGGTGAAATGTGTCTACTTCAAATCACTCATGTTATTAATGCTGATGATTGTATATATCTAGCCATTCTGAAACTATTGTATGAGTGTTCCTTGTATTATCCAAGGCAGTTGATTAAAAGTTCGGTTGTTTGCAGTGACGTCTCATATTTTGGTGATCATGGTGTTTTCATATACCGAGAGACTTTTCGTAAAAAAATCTGGATATCATGGGTTGATCAGGACTTTTATCAAGTGTTATCACAAATGTTAAAATGTGTTATGGTTGCGTTTTCCCGCATGGCAATGTTAGGGAAGGGGTGAGATCTAAAAGTTATAGTACTTGCCAAGGCATCAATCTTGTCAACGCTTGCTTTTTATGACATCTTTGAAAATATAAGACTGTTTGCTGTGCTGCTCGCAAAACTGGGTAATCTAAATGGTGTATCATGTTCAAACAGTATTCTACTTTTTTTAATAGTATGTCTCATCGGTTTAGGGGACGAAATGTTATAAATATGTTATTTTTCTATTTAGTAGCATGCAGTATCATTTATCTGTTGAAAGTGATGTTCATTGGCAAATTCGGCTTAACCTATGCTCAACTGGGACCGTATACATTTAGCCAGCAACCATTTGATTTTCTGGGGGGGGGGGGGGGGGGGGGGGGGGGGGGGGGTATGGTTTTTTTTTGGGAAGAAAAGTTTGTTTCCAGTTAAAAATTTGTCCAGAAAAAAAAACCATAGCCCCCCCCCCCCCCCCCCCCCCCGAAAATCACATGGTTGCTGCCTTACTACTTATATTCTCAGTTTTCCTTAATGTTACAATCAGTCAATATATACCTTAATATGGAAAAAAATTTTAAAGTGGACGTTTAATGATATACAAAACAAATTAGTACGGTTGGTTAGACGTTTTGCTTTTATGATACAGGTGTTTATTTGCTCCACAATTTTACCAATTTAATTCTATGTTGGAATGCTCATATGTGTAAATGAGTCATGTGACTCATAATTACTGTCAGCGGACTATACTGTTATGATTATATTCCTAAAACATTTATTTTCATTAAATTTTCATTTTTAGTTTTGATGACAAAGAAGAGGACTGCTTTAAAAGTAAGGCTATATATTGTTTATATACACAATATTTCAAGATATTGCAATACATCTATATATATTATATATATGTTTTAGTAATTTGCAATTTGTATTTGTTCATTTAAGATTGCATCAAGTTTATAAATTACGTATTTCACTGATAGGTATTTGTCAAGTCAAACATCATGAACTATTTACAAACAATTATTCTGGAGCATAAATATTTTTTGGGGATAAAGATGATGTTTTTCTCTCACGACATGAAAACATATACATATTATATTGTATTTCCGTATTTAGTAACATGCCTACGCATTGTTACATTGTGCTCATATTGTTACAGAATTGTTCGTATCTGTCACACACAAACTTGCTTGTATCTAATTACGAGCAAGGGTTTTCTTTGAAACGGGTGTATCCTTGCAATACCACTGCTGTTTAAGAATGACAAAAAGCGTTAAAACCGCTAATTTTAAACTGTTGTGAATTATTTTTGTTTTAATTTGGATAAAAAAAAATTATTGTGTACCTATAATAAGGTATAGTATGTGACTGTGTCTTTGTATACAAGCTTTGTTGCTTTTTTTCTGGGATTTTCAATGTGCAAATTAAATATGCCATTTTTAAGACAAATAAAATAAAACAAAAGATAACGAAATCATATTATGCAAGTGTTCACGAGAATCTTAAAGGTTCTTTTTGAAAAAGTGAAATTATTACTGATTACAATTTACTATCGCCAGTACACACGTTCTGTAATATTGTAGATAACAATGACAAGATTCCTTACTTGTATGCAAACAGCCCATTAAAGGTAAGAAACATTAATAATACTAGTAGCTAGTAGATGGGTATACATGAAACGAAAACAAGAAACATGGATGGTGCATTCGAATGCATCTTTCCAGGTGTATGTCAAATAAGAAAAAAATAAAGTGAAATACTAGTATAATGAAACATAATGAAACACCTATATATACCAGTATCCGTTGGTGAAACTTGCTGTGAATGCCCTGTTTTGGTCTTGCATTGTTGCTGCGTATGAACTGCCTTTCTTGCACATTATTTTTTGTTGTTTTTGTATAGTTATCTCATCACACTTGAGATAAAGGATACAACAGATACAGTTAGGTCGGCCCCATATCTTGCCTTACATCTAAAAATTGACAATGAGGGTCGGTTGAGAAAAAAACTCTTTACGACAAAATAGATGATTTCAGCTTCTTAATTGTGAACTTGAATTTTGCAACAAAAGTCCAACAGTGCCTCCATGGATATAGAGTATATATCTCCCCTTTGCAATAATTTCCTTGATAGAAGGATGCTGCTAACAAGGAAGCTATTAAACCAAGAGGGAAGTTAAAATCAAATTTTATGGAGGCTATTACGAGTTGTTTGACAGTTGACGAATATCATTTTCACATATGACAACAGATATGTTAAAACGAACGTCGTTACCACAAGCCTATCAACCTTTCCCCAAATGTAACCTAATTAGACTCATCTCCGGGTTTGTACTTTGAAGAGCAACACGACGAATATCACATGTGCAGCAGGATCCCCTTCCGTAGCAACTGATTTTTGGTTGGGTTCGTGTTACTCCGTCTTTTTTTCCATGGCGTCGTCTGTTTATTTTCGCATTACAAGTTTTAATGATACTTTTGGTATATTCTGCCTATCTTTCATCATTGTGTCTATTCGTTGTTTTTTTTTTTGTTTTTTTGTTGTTTTTTTTTTTTTGCAAGAACGTTGTACACTGAACTCCCAGTTACAGGATCTGCATTTCCTAAAGGAATATGTGCTTCAATTTTTTAGTTATTATTGTTTATCCGATTTCTTTCTTTTAATTTGTGAAAAAGGGTGGCTCTAGAAGAACCCCCACGTAATATATACAAATTGTTCGTTTCCTGTTATTTTTTGCCATTCACAATTTCATTCTAAGGTTAAATTTTTATTGATACTATTCGGTTCATGTTCATAACATGAGGAATAAATATCTTCCATGTTATTGCAGATGGAACTACCACCCGAACCTGTCCTTCCAAGATCAAGCACACCTGTGTTCAAAGGATTGCAAAGTAAGTAATTTATCGTATTCACGGTATTGCTTTTTGATCAGCAAACATTGAATTGTCACCTATAATGAGGGTCTAAATGGAGTTTTACAGAAAATAAAATATGAGAAATATAAAATAAAAGGTTGATGATTAGAATATTAGATAATAATTGACCAAAATAAGAAAAATCAAAATTGAAGATAATGGGTGTGAAAATTTAAGAATACAGAAATAAATGAAGACCTTCTATCAATCCCTATATGCTAGCTCTTTCTGTAAGATAACGGTTACGTTTTAATGTGTTTAATGTGTGGGAATAGTACATTAATTTTACTAGACAAAAATCGTATAATGTAGACTTTTAAACTTATCAAAATTGCAATCAGGAATAGCAAAGTTAGTGATTTTGATAAATAAGCAAAAGAGCTTTCAAAAACTTCTCAAACCGAACCATTTTCTTGCTTTAAGGACAGTTGAAGAAACCTTAAACATTAACCTTAAAGCTTCTGTATTTCCTATTTTCAACCAGTAACCACGAACATAAGAACAAGGGAAGTAAAAACATACTCAGTTTAGCCTTTCCGACAAGTAAATTGCTTTTATCAACTATAACTGATGAAAAACGGAAAATAATAAAACAAATTTCGTTGCCGAATCAAATATTCTGATGAGTTGACAAAACTAAAAACATTAAAATATTACATGATACAGAATTTAACATGAACAGTACTAGCTCTTCCATTTGTGAACGTACTATTACAAAATATGAAAACACCGAAAATGTATCACAAACACACGGACATAGATATAATAAGTTCAAATTATGGTACTTCTTTCTACTGACATGTCTATTTAACACTGCCATAGGCGGATCCAGTGGGCCCCTGGGGAGGGGGCCTGGTCCACCCCTTTCGTAGGAAAAATTTGGTAACTTACACAGGGAATCACTGAAGCGTGACTGGAGCGCCCTCACTTTAGGGCAGTTAGCGCCCCCTTTCAAAAAGTTCTGGGTCCGCCACTGACTGCCATCTAAGTTACACCATATAATACGTGCATCTCGTATGCTTCAAAACAATAATTTTGCCTTGTACAAAAATCAATTTATTTTAAAACTTGAGACATTATATGAAGTACGTTATTTGTGTCGCTTGGTTGGTGTCTCATTGGCGTTTACCCGACATCCCCTTTACAATGTATGATAAAATAAGATTTTGTTAGAATAATGAAAAAAAATGAATAATGAAATGTTCTAGATATTAACAAATGATTAAGACATTTTCTTTTTTTAAAGGTAATATAAGCAATAGAGGAACAAAGCCAAAGAAGGATAAACACAGTATGACGGTGTCAATGATGAACTTTGACTCAACAAAAGATAACGGTAAGATGAAATTCGCGTACTAACTATGAGCAACACGACGGGTGCCACATGTGGAGAAGGATAATTATACTAGTCCTTACACTTGTGAAATACTTGATAAGTTCACCAGTTTGTGTTGAGGTTCATGTTGCTGAGTTATACCGTGCATTATTAAATGCTAGCTGTTTGTCTATTCGTCGTTGTAATTCGTCATGATATGTCGGTCTCTCCAACTTTTGAGTTAGTTTTGATTGTCTCTTTTATATCATTTGCCTCATGACGAACAAACACAGTACCAGAACACCTGAACACATTATATTGGTTTATATGGCACGATTCAACCCTCATACACGTTTTTCAATTTTAAGTGAATAATGAAATTGGTGTTAAAACCGACTTCGGCATATAATATAAATCGATGTGTCAACTATTTAATGGTTAACTACCTTTTGATTGAATTGTTTCAGGTTTTGTCAAATTGTATAGCCAGCTTTGGCGCATTGTTGAAGGTCGCACGATGACCTATAATTCCACAAATATGCTTCTTTTTTAGCTTGCCTGGTCCAAGTGAACTTTTCTCATCACTTGGCGTCCGTCGTCCGTAAACTTTTACAAAAATCTTCTCTTCTGAAACTACTAGGCCAAATTTAACCAAACTTTGCCACAATCATCATACGGGGATCTAGTTTAAAAATGTGTCCGGTGACACGCCGGGCTAACCAACCAAGATGGCCGCCATGGCTAAAAATAGAACATAGGGGTAAAATGTTGATGTTGACATATCTCTGAAACCAAAGCATTTAGAGCAAATCTGACATGGGGGTAAAAATGTTTATCAGGTCAAAATCTATCTGCCCTGAAATTTTCAGATGAATTGGACAACCCGTTATTAGGTGGCTGCCCCTGAATTAGTAATTTTAAGGAAATTTTGCCGTATTTGGTTATTATCTTGAATATTATTATAGATAGAGATAAACTGTGAACAGCAATAATGTTCAGCAAAGTAAGTTCTACAAATAAGTCAACATGACCAAAATGGTCAGTTGACCCCTTAAGGAGTTATTGCCCTTTTATAGTAAATTTTTAACAAATTTTCGTAAATTTTTGTTATATGTACAAAAATCTTCTCATCTAAAACTATTAAGAAAATTTAACCAAAGTTGTAAAACATCATCATTAGGGTATTTAGTTTAAAAATTGATGACCCCGCCCGCAAACCAAGATGGCCGACATGGCTAATAATAGTACAATGGGTAAAATGCAGTTTTTGGCTCATATATCTAAACCCAAAGCATTTCGAGCAAATCTTTCACAAACAAAATTGTTCATTAGGTCAAGATCTATTTGCCCTTTAATTTCAGACCATTCAGGCAACCCGTTGTTGGGTTGCTGCCCCTGAATTGGTAATTTTAAGAAATTTTTTCAGCTTTTGGTTTTTATCTTGAATATTATTATAGATAGAAATAAACTGTAAACAGCAATAATGTTCAGCAAAGTAAGACCTACAAATGACCAAAATGGTCAATTGACCTCTTAAGGAGTTATTGCCCTTTATAATAGATTTTTAACAATTTTCATAAATTTTGTAAATTTTTACAAAATAATTTCCACTGGAACTACTGTGCCAAGTTTATTATAGATAGAGATAATTGTAAGCATCGAGAATGTTCAGTAAAGTAAGATCTACAAACACATCACCATCACCAAAACACAATTTTGTCATGAATCCATCTGTGTCCTTTGTTTAATATGCACATAGACCAAGGTGAGCGACACAGGCTCTTTAGAGCCGCTAGTTGCATCTGTTAGATAGTTGTTTTTAAGCAATCATCCATTCTTATCACGTCTCCTATATATAATATACCTGAGAAACTAATAATTGAAATAAACTCCTAAAAAATACCAGGATAACAATTGTGTATGCCAGACGCACAGTACATCTTTGAAAGACTCATCAGTGACGCTCGAATAAAAAACGTTCAAAAAAACAAATAAAGTACGAAGTTGGTGGGGATTGAGGGCCTAAAATTACAAAGTTTTGGTCAAATACAGCTAGGGTAGTCTTATCCTGGGGTAAACAAAAAGCAAAAAGCATTATTTCGAAAAATTCAAAGTTTTGTAAACAGTTAAAATAAATTTAAAGTTAATATGACTATATCATTGATAATGCATGTCAACACAGAAGAGCTGGGCTAATGAAGAAATATAAATCCATAAATGTGACATTTCAATTTCAGTTCCACCTGCTTTATTTCAAGATGGAAAATACATGAAGGAGAATCCCAATGCTGATGTTGGACGAGAAGGCACTATAACACCAAGACAGATCCTGATTGAGTCAAAAAGATCATTCACAGGAAATTATTCCTATTGAAAACGCCTTTCCAAGGAAGTGTGTTTTATATACATGAACTTTATAAACATATTCATAAATGATTTTAAAACTTGAAAATGTGTCACAAGTATATTAGTTATGCTAGCACAAATGTTTGTATATTTTCAATAATAAACGTTACGGATGATCATTAAATTAATAAAAACATTTTAATTTGACATACAAGAATAGTGTTCCAATTTGTAAATTGGCGGATCTAGGGGTCTTTAGGGGCGTGTGTCCCCTTTTGTGCGCCAAAAAAATCTCATTTCTCAAAATTATTTTTTTTGGATTAAATCGTCAAAAAAAGGGGGCAATTTGCCAACATCAGAATTACTAGTAGTCATGATCATGACCAGTGTTATAGTGCAAATCCAATATTGAACTTTCAAACAATTTAACTTTAGACACTTTGAGAACATTGAATTCCATCATTGGAAATATTATTGATGGTAATTACATAATAAATTTTATTTATCTATTTACTGACTTTGTTATAGTTATACTCCTTTTAACATGACAGCCCCCCTTCCGAAAAAAATCCTTGATCCTACCTTGCTGTTTACTGTCTATCAGAAATGTTATTCATGGATTGATGAATAAAAAAACTTAGTTCTGGTTTCTTTATCATCACATCTTTGTTTCATTGTTGAAGACCCGTCTGTTGACCTATAATTGTTTGTACATTGTAAATGTATCTATGTATTTGAACTTTTGGCATTCATATCACATCTACTTATTTTCATACTATGCACAAAAAATTACAACAGGATATGTTTCGCAAAATATAAACATGCATTTTAAATTTTCGTTTCATTATCAGTATGCAATTTTCCGAAAATGGTAATCACTGGTTTTACATTTTTGTTTTTTGTTAAACAAGCACAATAAACGTAAAATAAAAAAAATTTTCTATAAAATTTGAGGATCATTCACCTCAAAGCTTTAGGACAGACACAAAAATTGGCCAATAGTTGCCATTTGAGGGGCAAAAACTCCATAAGGGGTCATCATATGGTTTCCGTTGTATTGGCATTTATTGTTAAAGGGCATCTTTGTATTTGTTTCCTAGTTGTCTCTTTGATATAAGCCAAACATTTCAATTTGAGCTCTACGTTTTATTTTTGTGCATGTTAGGTATGTATTATATGAAATATCCAAAGGAACATTCACACAAAGTTTGGTTAAAATCTGTTCTGTGATTTCAGTGAGGAAGATATTTTTTATTTAGTTTATATCATCAAGGAAGGACCCTTAACCATGTTATTTGAAGGCAATAAATTACTCCCCCATTCAACAACATAAAAATCTCTATAACTTTAACTATAATACTTCTTTGTGTAGGGAATAATAATATATCACAAAATAATAGAAAGCACTGTTTTATTAGCACTAGATCTCAGCACTTTTCAAATTTTATCAACATAATCTTTACATGTACATGTATAATAAATAATCTTAACAAAACTTTACTATAAACATGACAAACATGTAAACATACACTTATATATATATGCATGTGCATAAAATTATGCAGTTCAACTTAACAATCAAATACTCTTGTAAACATTTCCACTATCATGACTATATACATGATATAATAGAATGTATAAATGTATCTTTACAATTTGTATATATTTGAAAATCATTAATACATCATATAAACTTAAATGCTTTGTTTAAAGTACAATTGCTGAATTACATGGTCCGAGACCACAATTATTTCGTAGTGCATTTCTTTTAGAACATATATGAAAATTTTAAAAATCCCACCTGCGCTTTCTCAATGAAATTTTTACAGTGTGTTGTACTACTTTTGGGACAAATTATATCAAAATTATAGAAAACTTCATTCGCTCTAACTCAAAATATGGACAATTTTATGTTTAGGGCAGCTTCTGAAGTGCTAATTTTTAACCTTTTTCAGCTGGACCAAATCACTACTTTCCTTTGAAAATCGGGACCCAAATTTTTTTTAAAGTGTAATTTCACCCCCATTCTTGCAATTTGAGACATTAAACATGGAGAAATATATTTGGAAGGGGTATAAAAATTAATGGCAAGTAACCCACTGTCAACACTAGGGACTATATTCGTGAACAACGAAAATCAAGGGACAACAATTGTGGTCTCAGACCACATCATGTTCAAGTTAGTATTACATGTATATCAAATCTAAAAAAAAAAACCATTACAAATTCTATCATTCATTGCTTACTTTTTCCACATACTGTTGTTTCCAAATACATTTCCTCAGCTGGATTTATATGTATTTTAAATGCAATGCAACTATTAAAGTGTTTCTCCTACTTATAAATTTCTGTTTGAACATGTTTAACATTAAAAGATAGCCCAAAAAATTAGAAGATATTGTACATGTTATATTTCCTTTTTTAAAATGTTTTGATTTTTGGGTTTTCTTGAGGATGTGTAAAAATAAATACACCAGTATTACAGGCCTGACAGGGGCGGGGCTTACTCAAAAACACATAAAAATATAGCGATACAACAGATATTACAGTGAATGAAGTCTAAAAAGACATTCAACCATAGGCTGAACCTAAATATTAGTATAAAAAACCATGCCAGAATGTAGGATTGCTATGTCTAGATCCAGTGTCTGTGTCAAAATGTTGCACTCGACAAAAAAATATGTAACGTAAACATTCTTAAGCAAAATTTAAACTCTGTCAGCAGAGCTAGCAAAGCCAATTTTAGTGGATTGATGTCTCATTCCCATTTGTCCCAATTTCCATGATGTTAGAATGTTTAACAGTTATGCAAAGTTTTACAGAAACAATGTATCAAACTCTTAATCTTAGCAATATAGAGCTGAGTAACATTTTGATTTTCAAATTAAATATATAAAATTGTTAAAATTTTAAACTCAATGAAAATCCCCACGGTATATTATTTAAAATCTTAATCATGTTAATTCAAAGAACAGTAAATTTTGACAAATTCAGATGTTCATCCCTTGAAGTGACCAAATACAATTAGCAATACCTTTAAATTTTTGATCAAATATAATAATACATTACTGTAGTACACATACATAAACCATTTCTAAGAGGTTTAGACTTACTTCATTTTCTCAACGACATCAACTACATGGAAATGGTAGGTCACTTTTAACAATGAATTCCATGTAAATTTAGGTGTTATACAAAAAGTTGGATCATTGGCGATCGATGTTATGACAACATAATATTTTGCATCACAATAGCATGGACATTATACATTTTAATAATAGTATATAATTATGTTACCTATAAAAGTATGGAATATCTACACAACAAATAACTAACAATATACTGTAATCCAATGAAAAAAGTTAATACCGTTACAACACTTGTACTGTACACATATACAAATATTAACCAACAGTAAACTTCATGAGCCTTTCCCTGCAAAGTCAGTTATCTGACAATGACTATTAACAATTAAAATTCTCAAAAACTTATTTTAAGTGAAAACTACTTTACAATCATGACAATAAAATTTTCTGAGGAATGAGGATGAATAATATGAGAGTCTTTTAAACCATACTGGGTGTACAGTCAGGGGTACTACTTGTACAAGTAATTTTTTTTTACTTGAAGAAGCAATATCAATACACTTATATAAGTAAATTTCTAGGATACTTATACATATACAAGTGAATTGTATTTACTTGTATCGGTAGAAAAAAATTGTCCCTTAGCTATAGACATTCAGATTTTTTTACTTACACATGTTAAATGTATATAAGTGAGAAGGTCATCCTATCTTCTTTTCTTGAATTCTTAAAATTTCTTTGCTCTAAATATAATAGAATTTTAAATTATCTGCCTTTTGCACATCTAGATGCCTTTACAAATCATTTTAGTGTATTACGTAATTTCATGGACAATGAAAAACTCATTTGTCTGTTATCTTCAGAACACTGCTTATTTACAAGCCCAAAACTGAAAGAAGCAATTTTTGAAAGCCTTGCACAAATATATAAGATCTTTGCACAATCAGTTTTTTTGTTGAATTTATCAGATGAAACATTTTTGACCTCTTACAAAAAAATTATGAGTTAACCTCATCATTAAAGACATGTTTTTACATCTCAAAACATGAGGATTTTTAGTGGGATTGTAAAAAAACAATCACTTAAATACAAGTGATTTTTTAGAAAATTAAGGGGAGATTATTCAAATATTATAATTAACTTATACAAGTATATTTTTTTTACTTCTTCAAGTAAATAAAGATTAATTGTACAAGTAGTACCCCTGCATGCCTGGTGTACATGTATATATATATATGGAACATTACATTTTTGTACATGGTTTTAATAACCAGATTTAAGGACATGTACATGATTTCAATATACATTGTAAGTTCAATTATTCATATTGTATATATTCATAGAATAAATAAATAAATTAATTTTCATCGAATAAAATATATATCCTTCAGCTTGTAAACATGGTAAATGAACAGTTGTCTGCTATCAATATTCAAGACATTCCTTTTTTTCTAGCTAAATAAATTATAATTACAAGTAAGCAATATTGCTTGTGGTGAATAAATTAAATTTCTAGCCCTCAATGATCATTTAAACAGAAAAAATCAGACAGATCTTATAAGTAAAGTTGTAAAAAAAAACAGTTAGAAAAGCACTACATAACATACAATGATGTGTATGCTGGTAATCATGGTAATTTTAGTCAGAATGAGGCTTTTCATTCAAGAAAATGCGAACACAGCCATATGAATACATAGGTATGGGAATTGTTCCTACTTTTTCCCAAGCATTCTTTTTAGGGTCGAAGCACTCAATTATATCTGTGTATAGTCTGTCTTTAGCTCCACGTCGCCTTCCTCCAAACGTGTACAATTTCTCATCAATAACAGCCACGCTAACAAAGTCTCTTGGACATATGAGTTCTGGTAAAATTTCCCAAATTTCAGTTTCAGGTGTATACCGGAATGCACCTTCAAGTCCTATTACATAAATCTGTTTGTTGAGAACTGTGCTACCGAGACACATATCACATGCAGGCAGTGGTTGTGACAGTATTGTACATGTCTCCATAGTTGTGTCATAACACTGAACTGTATTTGTTACGATTTCATCATTGTTCTTACCGCCAAATAAATATATGTGCTTATCATGGGCCACAAACCCCATGTTTTCAACAGCATGGCACAGGCTACCAGCTTGCATCCAAGAAGACCCATTTGTCCATTTTTCAACGGACTTTAAGACCATATCTTCATCGAATCCACCGAGAACATATAAACTATCTTGCTGGGCGGCCATAGCATGACGTCTTCTGGCAGTTTGTAAACTTGGTCCTCTTAACCAAGTCTCAAAGCCAGAATCATATTTCCAGAATTCAGCACTTCTCAAGCCCCCCGATACATATATGTCATTTCCAATCACACTGGCAGTGAATTCATTGCGCTTTTTAAATGGCAGTGGCTTCAATGAAGTAAATTCTCCTGTGTCAGATCTAAAACTTTCTACATCAATACTTAGACCGTCTGCAAGCCTTCCACCAAGTAAAATGGCAGTTTCATGATTAGAACTTGTCAACCTTGGAGTGATCTGAAAGCTATTAAGCATATGTCGTCTGCTTGGGACCATGTGATATGTAATGGCTTCTTCATACAGCTTCAGTCCTTTTTCATCTTGCATAACATGAGGAGATTTTGAAACAATGTCAAGCAAATATTCTTTCTTAATCATCGGAAACTTTACAGCCTCTAAAATCTTAAACCTAAAATTCTTCCTCCTTCCTTCATTCCCGTCAGCGTCTAACCATTTAATGGCCATTTCGAAAACTTGATGCTCTCCATCACATCTCAGCCTTCGGTCACAAAGAACATCCATGACACACTGTAGAGATAATCGACAAAAATCGTCATCATTCACAATAGTTTTGAAATGAAAACATGCAAGCTCTTTTGAAATTTCATAGAGTTGAGAATGTGCATGAGTATCAGCTAACATCAGGGCAGCTAGACAATTAGACTCATTCATATTCTCCTTGAAAAATTTTACACATAGATTCACTAGAGGCTCAATCTGAAACATGTAAGCCTGCTGGAATAAATCCTGTAATATTGGTGTAGTAATCTGAACGCGTCCTGTATAAATAAAATGGAGAACATATTCAAAAACGTTAGAATCAACCTGCTGTAGATCAATCTTGTTTTTCCTGCATTCTTCCATTCCAGAACTAAACATTGATTTGAAATATCTCGAGCCCGCTGCTAGGATGACTCTGTGGCAGGGGAAATGTTTTCCGTCTACGACTAGAGTGACATCACTGTAACCTCCTTCAATACGGAAGGTTTCAAAATTTGTGATTAAATTTTCTGAATGTTCTGGACTGGAATAATCTGACAGTCGACTATTGTCACTAAAATCATGGTGTCTGCTGAAAAGGCTTTGGGCTCCATCTTCAGCTTCTATGTCCATTTTCAAAACTACAAATATAATATAAAAGTATTAAATACTTTATTTTAAATATCTGGCAGTTATGGTCTATGGTGATTCACAATTTTTCTAAACACAAGATTATTAACATGACATCAGGTATAGGCACTTGTTAATTGCTAAAGACTGTTCATGGTTTCTGTACATGTCTATCTAATATCTATAGTATTCAAGTCATACTCAGGGCTATACAGTTTTTGCTACATGTTGAGTCTATGGACTTGTTTATTAAAGTGAGAACCCTGAAAAAGTCGGTAATTTACGTTTCAGCTTTGTTTGGTCATTTATTAGCATTTTAGTAGATCTTGTAATTTTATATTTTTTGAAAAATTTATCATGCTATAATCAACAATGATCAATTAGCATTTAAATGAGTGCATCTATATCTATCAACACTGATGTTTTGAGTATGAACCCTGCTCATGACCATTGCACTCAATTCTTATCTTAATTTATTTAAATCACAGTATTTGATGTTTCTAAGAAACAGTTTAAAACATGTCATACTAGAACTAGCAAACAAATGGCAAAGAGTACCAACATAAAGAAACAAAGCTATAGTAATTGTCCCTTAACAGGAAACCCTTGTTTTCCCCCTAATTCCTAAACAGATTGAGTCATATAACTCCACAACCCCAATCCTAAACATCCTTTTGTGGTGTTGAAACTTGTGATACAATTTCAGGCAATTCTATACACTGTTCCACAAGTTATTGTCTAGACACTAGAAAAATGCTTATTATAGGCCCCTTTTATACCCCTAATTCCTAATCCAAAGGGACCATATAGCCCCCAAAATCAATACCAATCTTCCTTTTGTGGTTTCAAACCTTGAAATTTAAAAGATCTATATTTACTTATACTTAAGGTATTAGCAAATTTCCAATTATGCTAAAATATTGGCAAATTTCCATACTTTTAAAGCTATTCATGGCAAATTTACAACAGAGTTTATTATACTAAAGTTATTGGAAAATTTCCAATGGAGTTTATTAATACTATAGTTTTTGGCACTGATGACGACCACGCTGACAACAACTACGACAACGTAAAACCAATGTACTACTCAAATTCTTTTTAATTTTTGCTGTCGTGAAAAACAAGTGGTGTATTGTGGTTAATCCACCAATCATCTGATTATGTTTTCTGATTATTATAATTAATAATGATGTTTATACCTAACCTACATTGTACCTGTAATATGATATGTTTGGTCTTATTAATTATGACATTTCTTTAATCATGTTAATGACCATGATAAGGAAGTACACCACTAATTCATGGTCCCATTGCTTTCTATGTTAAATTCCTCCGTTTCAAGCAGGCACACCTCTTTTGTTTTAAGTTCAAATAAAGTGGCAATCATTGCATTTTAATTTTATGGTATCTTGTACTGAAAAAATCAACATACCTTTAATGGCATATAAGAAAGAACTGGTTCCCGGAACTTCGGATGTACCAAAACAGGTACATCAGATCTGACAAACAGACAAAATGTACCCTCTTTTTAAAATTTGGGGCAGTGTTTTTAATATTCAAAATTAAAAGTCCAAAAGTGTTCTGCAATGATCACCAGTCCTTCAGCTTTCATTTGATACCAAAAATACCTAAATATTCTACATATTTTGAAAGTTACACTCATGCGTAGGAACTATTTTGTGTTAAATATGTACTACTTTCTGGTATGTGCTTTCTGGCCGGGCCCGAATTAGTGGTGTTACACCATAAGGCCAATTAAAATGAATTGATAGATTTTCATCCCCTCCCGCCCCTTTGAAATCGTCCAGCCCTGATTTTTTTTATTTTAAAAATTTTACAATTTATGGATTTTGTTCATTTCTGTTACTGGTAACCATGGTAACTGTTCATTCAAAACTTCCTGTTTCAAATTTCGGTTTTCATATTTCTTCAAAAATATTCTAAACAAAATGATTAAGTCGACATATCCTGCTGCTCTATGATGACAACATCAACAACAGAGAATAGATTATGAGAAGGGCATGAAAATATTTATTAAAGAATTTTAAAAAACTAGAGACTCTCAAGAGCCTGTGTCGCTCACCTTGGTCTATGTGCATATTAACAATGGACACCGATAAATTCATGACAAAATTGTGTTTTGGTGATGGTGATGTGTTTGTAGATCTTTCTTTACTGAACATTCTTGTTGCTACAATTATCTCTATCTATAATGAACTTGGCCCAGTAATTACAGTGGAAAATAGTTCCTAAAAATTTACAAAAATTAACAAAAATTTATTAAAAATTGTTAACAATTGACTATAAAGAGCAATAACTCCTTAAGGGGTCAATTGGCAATTGTGGTCATGTTGACTTATTTATAGATTTTACCCCTATGTTCTATTTTTAGCCATGGCAGCCATCTTGGTTGGTTGGCAGGGTCACACCACACATTTTTTTTAACTATATACCCCAATGATGATTGTCGCCAAGTTTGGTTTAATTTGGCCAAGTAGTTTCAGAGGAGAAGATTTTTGTAAAAGATTACAAAAATTTACGAAAAATTGGTCAAAATTGACTATAAAGGGCAATAACTCCTTAAGGGGTCAACTGACCATTTTAGTCATATTAACTTATTTGTAGATCTTACTTTGCTGAACATTATTGCTGATTACATTTTATCTCCATCTGTAATAATATTCAAGATAATAACCAAAAACAGCAAAATTTCCTTAAAATTACCAATTCAGGGGCAGCAACCCAACAACCGGTTGTCCGATTCATCTGAAAATTTCAGGGCAGAGAGATCTTGACCTGATAAACAACTTTACCCCGTCAGATTTGCTCTAAATGCTTTGGTTTTTGAGTTATAAGCCAAAAACTGCATTTTACCCCTATGTTCTATTTTTAGCCATGGCAGCCATCTTGGTTGGTTGGCAGGGTCACGCCACACATTTTTTAAACAAGATACCCCAATGATGATTGTGGCCAAGTTTGGTTAAATTTGGCCCAGTAGTTTCAGTAAAAGTTAACGACGCCGGACGACGACGACAGACGCCGGACGCCAAGTGATGGGAAAAGCTCATGGGCCAGGTGAGCTAAAAATGTACCACTACCATTCCTTATACTTGTATACATGATATAAACTTATTATTACACTTGCATATTTATGAAGAACATGTCATAAGAAAGTTGCAAATGAAATTAAATTAAAAAAATTAAAATCCTCCGATCCGCCCCATTTTTTTCAAAAATCTGAATGAAAATTTACTAATTAATTTTCATTGGCCTAAAATGTCATAAATTATTAATGTTAATCATGTTAATATACTATAGACATGATAGAGGTCATAATCATGATAATGATGACGGATGTCATAATTCATTTGTAATTCATATTTACAAATGTATATGTTATAAAGGCCACAGTAATATTAACAGAATTTTACTTTTGAAGGTATCACTATCTGTTTTTTTTAGTTTTGAAAATACAAGTCACTGTGCTGAGATATGTGGAAATTTATTCCAAATAATTATGTCTTCTTGAAAGGCTATTATACTTTTTTTCTTTGATGCCTTTCATCGAATTCCAAATGATTATGACGTCTTGAAAGGTTATTATACTTTTTTCTTTGTTGCCTTACATCGATAATAAGAACGTCTTGAAAATGTTGAATGGATATTATACTTTTATTTTTTGACCCCTTACATCATTACATTTGTAACCGGAGAGCACGAATTTCATTACAAAATTGCTTGTCTCCACCGGGACTCGAACCCGGTACCTCTGTGTTACAAGGCAGCGCGCTAACCGACTGAGCTAAAGAAGTACTTCCTTAGCTCATATGTGGTGGTGTTTAACGACCTTGACTGGCTATACAGCCCTCGCACGGTCGGGTCGGTGCCCGAAGGCGATTGGTGAGCGTTTGAATAATTTCTGCCGTGGGTCAGGAACAAGTAGTAAGGACGCCGAATGGAGGCCGCCATCTTGGTTTTGGTGAGTTGATTTTGGTTTGTTTACTATTTTGGATTTTACTTCTTCACAACGGCTGCTTTCAGGGCCAGTTTGGTCAGCTTGGCAGCCCGCTAGCCTCGATGATGGAGTACTGTTAGATGATCTCGGACGTAGTTCTAAAGATGACAGGAAGCGTTATCAGGACCAAAGCCGTGAGGCAGTGAAATGAAGGTCGTATCACCCAACAGCCTAGGATACAGCCTTCGGACGTTAATCGGCATAACACTTCCCATAATACAATGGTTTTGGAGTGCATGTTAACGCAGGTACGCCAACTACTACGTCTATCTGTACGGCATGGATTGGTTTCTGTCATCTTAAGTAGTAAGTCGTTGATATCTAACTGTAAACCCTCATCGAAGATAGCGGGTAAAGGAGAGCTGGCCCAGCACGTCCGTTCAGCTGTAATGACTGAGACGTGACTGGATTGATTCCTTAGCTCAACCACTTACGGCTGACTAAGTATCTACTAAGTTTTTCTAAGGGAAGCAATCCCGTCACACTTCCCCCACCTCAAGAGTCATTATACTCTATAATGATGATATTTTCATCTTTCTTATATTTATATTTTAACCTGGCTAGGTATTTCTTCTAACCGTGGGTTATTATTGTTGGGCGCCAATGTAACCGGAGAGCACGAATTTCAATACAAAATTGCTTGTCTCCACCGGGACTCGAACCCGGGACCTCTGTGTTACAAGGCAGCGCGCTATCCGACTGAGCTAAAGAAGTACTTCCCTAGCTCAACCGCTTACGGCTGACTAAGTATCTAAGTTTTTCTAAGGGAAGCAATCCCGTCACACATTGATAATAAGAACGTCTTGAAAGGCTATTATACTTTTTTCTTTGATGCCTAACATGGAGGTAAGCTAGGCGTCAAAGTTAAAAAAGTATGATAGACTTTGACAAATGTTTGAAAAGGAATGGTGAAAAGTCGCACCTGACAGTAGTCCGAAAATAGTCAAAAAATAGCATAAGGACCTAAGAGGTACGGTTAGCATAAGGACCTAAGAGGTACGGTTCCGCAGCTACCTGACAGTAGCTGCGGAACCGTAGCTCTTAGGTCCTTATGCTATTTTTTGACTATTTGCCAAAAAATAGCATAAGGACCTAAGAGCTACGGTTCCGCAGCTAACCTGACAGATGTCAGAGAGATGACTCAGTCTCATGAGTGCTCGACACTGACAAACTGACGAATTGACAGATTCACCTGAACATATCCACGAGTAAAGAAATATACTTAAAATACAGAGCAAAGTTGTAATATAGCAGTCTATTGATACCTTTTGGGGGTTATAAAGTTAAGAAATCAAGGTGGAAAAACTGTCATTTCCATTTTCCGGATATTTTGTACAGGGAGACTATTAGTGAGTGATCCAACAAATCACCAAAAAAATAAAATAAGAACGAAATGTACCTTTTTATATACGAAACATAATGCTTGCCAATTTTTAATAAAGTAAACTTGTACTGTCAACTCTACTTAAATAATACATTATCAGTTTTACTATACATACAATATATAAGCAATTTGTTTCGAATATAAATCAATTTAACTATTGTCAGTTTATTGTCTCCATAACCATTTAATCTGAGACTACTATATACTATACTGTTATAGTAGTCTCAGATTTAATGTAAATGTGTGTGTGCTAATAAATATTGTCTATTGTCTATAAAAAGGAATTTATATATATGTGTCATCATTGTTTATTTATTTTTTTTGTCATAGATAATTTAAAAAAGGAGAGACTATAAAAGACTATTGAAAAATCAAAGTGCTGGATAGCACTTCTGGCTGAAAGTTTGCAACTCAGTGTAGCTGTGTCATGTGTGTATTATTCCAAAAAGGTTATAGACGTGCATGTTTTATTATTGACGACCGTATGGTGGCCTATAGTTATTAATACATTTTGCTCCTTTGAACTCTTTTAGATAGAATACAACTGTAATGAAAGTGAATTTATATTAAAGGCTTTTGTCAAAAAAAGGAAACATGTCCATGGGACACAAATGATGCCCCCGCTAGCATTAACGTTATAAAGGGTCACAACTCAAGAACTGTAAATTTGACGCTACCAAAATTTGTACTTGATCTGAGTTATGGCATGCCAAGAAATTGCCTCCGTTGAAATTCTGCAAACACCCCATAGAGCAAATTACATGGATGATTAATATTGACCATTCGGTATATGGCCGTGTTCTAAGCGACACGTACATGAAGGTCATAAATTAATTTATTGAATGAAATCAAATCTTTAGCTACTAAAGACTGCCGTAGGAGGTCGACCGGAATTTTTAGCGAGGATTTCTTGGCATGGAGTAACAGATAGAAAACTCAGGGTTAGAATTCATAGAACAGAAAAGGGGCAGTGACAAATATTTCATGTATAATTTGAACACAGAGAGAATTTACCCGCACCCTTTGCCAAAAAAACCCTTTCTTTTTCTTATTTGTGACTACGGACTTTATGTTTTGAATTGTAGTTTCACTTTCCATATTCGGTATTTATTCCTCAATCCTCAATCTTAAGGCCTGTTGGCACGAATTGTCCATGTTGTCCCAATGTACGGTTTTCCTCTCTGGTGCGTTTTCCTCGATGTATTTTCTTCTCTGTGCTTTAAATTTGGTATGCGCTGGTTAAGATTGGGATTGAGGAACAGCAGTATTAAATCTGCCCGTTCTGTCAATGTAATGTGCCACTGTTTGTAATTTGGCTTTTGTCTCTTCTGTGTTCTCGCCGTCCACTCTCGTTAGCATAGTAGCTAAATTCAAGTTTCTGCTAGTATTCTGCATTATTCAAATGTAAGCTCCACGTGGTAAAAATCACGTGATGCAGGGATATAGTATCTTGGAGTTGGGCTATTTCTTTCTTTTCGGGCGGGGACTCCAAGCAAACAACATGCTTGTGTATAACGGCACTGTATATTTTCGTATTAAATAAAGAAAGTTGCCTTAAATTAGATTCCTAAGCTTAATTCGAGGGTTGAAAATAGAGAGCACAAATAAAAAGGGGGGGGTGTCCACAGGGAATATTTGTATCTTATGAACTCTACATGCATATTTGAAAGGTTTATTTTTTTTTATGTAATTAAAAAAGAGAAAAACAAATGTAAGACAAATTGTGAATGGTCTTTCTTCCTTTCTCCCATGCCAAGAAATTGCCTCCGTTGAAATTCTGCAAACACCATATAGAGCAAATTACATGGATGATTAATATTGACCATTCGGTATATGGGCGTGTTCTAAACGACACGTACATGAAGGTCATAAATTAATTTATGGAATGAAGCTACTAATGACTGCCGTAGGAGGTCGACCGGAATTTTTAGCGAGGATTTCTTGGCATGGGGGTAATAATTAAGCATTGTGTATACATTCTAATTACACAGTATTGTGCAATAGATTTGTAAGATCTATAGACATTTGTTTTGTGTCAGAAATCTATATACTGAATACTATGTCAAAAAATTTGATCGCAATCCAAATTCAGAGCTGTATCAAGCTTGAATGTTGTGTCCATACTTGCCCCAAACTGTTCAGGGTTTTGACCTCTGTGTCGTATAAAGCTGTGCCCTGCGGAGCATTTGGTTCCATTTCAACGTAACGGAGCGCAATCCTAGAGCATTAAAAACGACTCCACAAAAATTCAAACTTGATCTTGGTTTTATGATTAAAAGTATTGTGTATAAGATAACTTAACTTGCAACAAACCGGCGAGAATGTCCATGTCTATTTTTTACTGACAAATCCCACATCAAATATATCAGTACATAGCTTTGGATCCATGTTATCATTATATGATAGACAATTCACAGAGAGAATACAGCATCAAAAATGTCCAACTCTTACACTTTACAGCAACTATAAAATATACATGGCCCACGCCAGGAAACCGTTTAAATAGTACATATACTGACACTTCTTTTATGTTTTTTTAGCCCAAAAAGGTCCAAAATTTTTTTCACATCGCCAAGGACGTATGTTAGTTATACGTCCTTGACATCGCTCCGCTCGGCGAACTTTGACACTTCCGCCCCCCTTTCCAAAATTCTGGATCCGCCCTGGTAATATCGATAATTCGTATCATATAGCATCCGTATTAAAAAGCAACCGGGTCAGCATCTACTTCTTAGAATATTATAGCTCGGGGTATCAAGTGCTGTAGAAATTATTAAGGTTCATGATGTGTACCCTTTGGCTAAAATGGCTGCATTTTCACCTCAAAATTTAGATAGATTACAGACAAACGGTTTATTCCTTGAATGCCAACATCCTTTGATCCACCGGCAATTTACCTGTAAAATTTTGTTGGCATTGGAGGAATAGGTGTAAGTAGTTATCACAACAAAAGTGTATGCTTATCAAAACAATCCTACTAATTAAAACAGATAGGTAAATTACAGGTAGCTAAATCTAGTTCATGTTTGTCAAGATGTTGAAAGTAATTTTTTACTGTTTATACTGCTTGAACAAATATGGATTCTAGCTCTCAAATGAATGAAGGAAACTTTGAAAAGTGTTGCATCAAACAGTCAACAGGTAAATATTGTCAGGAATTCCAGTTTGTTTGCACAAGTTCTACTATAGACTCTTTGGACCTTGATGTTTTTTTTCAATATTTCTATAGTTGACTGTAATATATGCTCCCATATGACTTGAAGGAATTTCTGGAAACTTTGTATCTCGTGTTAGATTACTATTTTATTATGTGAAGTTGTTCAGGATATATTTCTTGATTATAATATTACACCCTGTTCGATTATTGTAAGTGATTCATAATAAATTTCTAATGTGTTTGTTTTGTCTGCAATAGACCGAATTCTTCTGTCCCTATAATGCATATATTTCCTAATTTACATTTGCTTTTTATTGATTTTGCTATTTTCTATTTTTTTTTTTATTGTGCAATATAGATTGCACAATAAAAAAAAAATAAAAAAATAGAAAATAGCAAAATCAATAAAAAGCAAATGTAAATTAGGAAATATATGCATTATAGGGACAGAAGAATTCGGTCTATGTCTGCAACTAATCGGAAATTCTTGTAACCCTAATATATGGATTTTTTTAATACTTTGAAGATATTTTCATACTTCCATAAAATTGAATTAATTGTTTAATAAAATGATTCCCTTTAGTTCCATAAACATATTAACTGATAAGATATTCAAACAGATAATAAAAATTATATGGAATATTATTAATCTGTAGTATATGTTCTTTGTAGCTTGAAATAATTGTATTTAACTAAAATTTCTTTAATATTTTTAATGTGTCTCAAGTTTATAAACATTTCCATTCCAAAAATATCATTTTTTTTCAAATAGAAAGAATTAGAAATGTTTGACTGATTTTCTTTAATTCTTTAAAAATTCTTAAAAATTCATAACAAGGATTTGTATAGTAAGACTATACAAATCCTTGTTCATAACAATTTGAACCCCAAAAATCTACTAGTTTTCTATATAAAAAAAGTGATAAAATGTCGCAGTTTCCATCAAGTAAGCTAATTATCTTTAACAGTTAAATATTTATAAAAACATTTAAATAGTTCTAAAAACACCTATTGTTTAAAATTATATAAACATCTATTGAAAGGAATAGGGTTTATTCCCGATTGTCCCACTTTTTAAAATTTTAGAGTTCTGATTGTCCCACATGAAAAGTTCTGATTGTCCCACATTATTTTATAAAGTAAAATGTTCTTAGATAAACAAGGTTACTGTTGTTTGTTTTGCTAAGTAAACAAGAATGTATTATTGCACATTAAATATTAATCTTATAAAAGTATAACATATTACTTTTATAAAAGTATAAAATATTACTTTTATAAAAGTATAAAATATTACTTTTATAAAAGTATAAAATTGAGAATGAAAATGGGGAATGTGTCTAAGAGACAACAACCTGACCATAGAACATTTAAAAGTATAAAATATTAATTCTATAAAAGGAATAAAATGTTAAATTTTATAAAAGCATAAAAAAAAAATGTTTTTTTAAATCATTAGATAAAAACATGTTTTATTTAAAACCAATATTATATCTCTGATTTATGAAATATATCTATAATGTTACGTTATTTATAAAACAAATGTAATTACAATACCGCAATTTTTATAATATTTTCTCTGTGAAGTTTAAAATAGATACAGAAATAATTCATGCAATTTAAACGGGTATTAACTTACTCATTTACATACATTCTACCTTCATTCTGTGAACAGTATATCTAACAGTCAATGTAAATGTTCCTGTCTCTGTTCGAAATTGTTGATGGAGAAATGTTTCCACTAGTACCTTTGCGATTTTACTAGGGAAGTCAGAGGACATTTTTACAACATTCTCTGAGCTTTTGAAGACTGCTAATACCCAATGTTAGATTCACCTGAATCAACAACTTTCGTTATGGATAACGAAGCTGTTGTCCAGATTTTTACTAGATTTGCCTTTCAAATAATCACTGTTAGAGATTGTTTTACCAATATTCCTATTGTCTTTTCCGTAATGATGTTGTATGATTGCCAATGAGACAACTCTCCACTAGAGACCAAATGACACAGAAATAAACAATTATAGGTCACTATACGGCCTTCAATAATTAGCAAATATGTTACACAGCAACAAACTACAGCCACTGAATTACAGGCATCTGACTTAGAACAGGCAAGTACAAATCTGAGAGTACTGGCAATTATACTGACAGCTAGTTCAAAGTCAATAATAACTATTTTTAAACTATGCGTTTAAGACTAAAATATATAAATATTATTATTTGTTCCTTTTTTTTTCTCAATATTTTTTATAAGTTACATTGATTAGTAACCTGTAACAAACTGCTACATACTATAAAAACAAAATAATCACTATCAAAACAATTCCCGATTGTCCCACATTTAAACTTCCCAATTGTCCCACAAACTTATTCCCGATTGTCCCACAAAATTTCATTACTTTTTTACCTGTAATTTCAAAAAGTGGGACAATCGGGAAGACACCAGGAATAGGTAACATATAAAATGTTGGCATTCGAGGAAGAAACCAGACAAACCTGTGCATCTGGAAAAATTTTAAGGCATAACATGCCCTATATAAATAGAATTCAATTGCTTTGTCATCCAAACATAGGCAATGATTACCGTAATATATCAAATGAATGGCTTAAAACAAAAATTCTCAAATGTTATTGACTCATAAGACAATGCTTAATATCACAACAGCAACTAAAAAGCACCGCTATGAATCTAGTGTATATAAACTATTTATTCCTGTGGTCATACTGCTGCTGTTGTTATGCTCCCACCGTATTGAGTTTTATCCTTGTTCTTTTGTAAGTATGTACGTCCTTCCCTTACTTGTACGTACCTCCGTACATCCCAAAATTCGTTTCTGTTCTTTTACTTTAGTTTGCCTGAACCAAATTGTATGAAACTTATACGCAATGCTTATAACCACAATTCTCATGTCAAGTTTGGATTTTAGTTGCGTCACTTTTATCATTGATCTAGCGTTTTATCGCGGCTACTTTACAAATAGAAAAGTTGCTGGAAATTTTAGTTTCTGTTCTCTAAATTTAGTTTGTCTTAACCAAATGTTATGAAACTTATACATTTTATACACAATGCTTATTACCACAAACACTGATCAAGTTTGAATTTTGGTTAATTGCGATAGTTATACCGTTTTAGAGTTATGCCCCTTTACATATGTAAAAATTGCTGAATATTTTCATTTCAGTTATCTAACTAGTTCGCTCAACCAAATATTATGAAACATAACCTCACAGATTTCTTGTTGTAAACAAAATATACGCCGGGCTATTCGAGGAAATTTACAATACGACCGACACGAGTTAAAAAGACAAACATGCAGTTTTTATCCAAATGTTTGGTTGATATGTTTCACCCAACAAAACTAAGGAAAGTGAGGGGTTCCAAATAAACCAACGGCTACGAAAGAGTCTGAAATGACAACGAATTTATGAATAACGGTCGACAAATGGAGACTTAAGGGCCACACCCAGCAGGCAGGTTACAGTCTGGTCTTGAAAAAGGTATTCAATATATAAGACCAGCGAAACAGACTTTCCGGTCAGACATGCAAACCTCGGCCACAAAAAAAATACGCCCGTTTTTATTCATCATGTTCATTTAATGCTAAATAATTTTGTTGGAAATTTTAGTTTCTAATAGCAAAAAAGTGGACAAGACTTGTTTCAATCCAGATACGACCAGAACTGAGTTTTGCTTAAGGCAAGAATCAGAGTCAATTTTTTTCTCTCAAATATCTCAGACTGCCACCTCAAATTAAATGGTTCGTACCTGAGACTTGAAATCTTTCTAGAGCTTATAAATACTGACTGGGGATCATTATTCAATTTGTTATTTATAAAATAGGTTGGGGCATTTGGGGTTAAACATGTTTTCGTAGGTAAATAATATGGTGGAAAATGTTTTCATGAGAGTGTAATGGTCTATAGAGTATTTACTATTTCCAGAGACATATATAAACATATATGTGTATATATGTCTCTGCTATTACTTTCTGTTTGGTGGAATAGTGAAATACATGTGTAGAAGTAAATACGTTCTTGCTTAATCCTGTGCCGCTTTTGCCGCTTTGAAGGTTTTATGAATGTCATGACATCCTCAGCCTAAGCAATGTGTTACTGTAATTTGAATTTCAAAATGACCGAGTGACGTTTTTTCAACTCACGGTCACCTCCACCATAGCAAATCACATGACTTTGACAATCAGTAAATATCAGCTAAAATATCATTATAAGTAAAGAATTGTCGTATAAAAATTAAATACACGAGAAAGTGCAAAGTTCACGTCTAGTCTGATTAATCATTTTACAACAAAAAAAAAGTTCGAGCAAAAGGTTACAGAGGTGGTATGATGTAAATTATTGGAAGAAGATTGAAGAAGAATTGACCATGTTGACGTTTTGTCAATGTTTTTCTGCTGTCAGTTTGATACACTTGAGCATGCTGAACGAGTGAAGGTCCTTATATCCCACATTGGAATGTGAAACAATTAGTATTTAAATAACGGAATTAAAAGTTTTCAAATAATTTTTGGCATCAAAACTTTCCGATCGATGTTTTGACAAAAACAATGCATTTTTTTTTATCAAAGCCGGTATTTACCTTTACTCGTCCTTGGCGTGAGACATTAGACATTTAAATTATCGAGTATTTTATATCACCTGTGTTTTGTTTAAACAAACCATTATCACTTGTCAATTATCTGACGGCTTGGTCAAAATGTCAACTTGTTCTCGCATCAGTCATTCCCGATTCTTTCGATACACTGGGCTTTTATCGTTTTGGGCGTATGACATTTGCGCCAATTTTTAAAATTGAAATTCTTTCATTTGCGCCGATTTCATTTTTGCATTTGCGCCGATTTTATATTTGCTCCTTATTGCATTTTCAGTTTAACACAGGTGAATAAATGCTTCTACATGTACTATACCTCGGAAGGTATATTGGTACAATTTGGTTATAAAGTTTGTTTACTTATGTTTAAGTTACGTATGTCACAGTTAAAATGCGAACTCTACTAGAAATGCCCAAATCAGTACGTAAGCCAGAGAATGAACAGATGGACTTCGTTATTGACAATAACGAAAAATATATACAAGAGACGTTATCACAAAAAAAGGAATGTAATAGATGTGTTGCCCATAACATGCATAAGTACTCGGCAAGAACAGATTTATGATTTTAATGTAATTCCGTTTTTATGGATTTTAATGTTGTAAATAGATTTTTACTGTGTGATTTTAGTATAAACAGAGCAAGGTTGGGCGGTAAATACCACCCCCGGTATTTACCAGTGGTATTTACCGGTATTTACCGCCCCGGACAATACTCCCCAAGTGGTCAATACTGGCAAATACTGGTCAATTGAAATTTTCATGGTTGTTTCTACTATTAATTGAAGTAAAATCTTGATAAAAAGTCAAATATAATGTGTCAGCTTATAAAATTAATGAATTTGATATGTTTTATTCATAATCATTTATATAAAACTTATTCTTACTGATTTAAAATTTAGTTTTTATGAATAATGATATTGCATACTTCATTGTACTTAAGATATATATATATATATATATATATATATATATATATATATATACAAATTTATATTTGATTTCAACATGTTTAAATCAATATATTTTTATTCAAAATTATGATTTTACAGGTAATTAAAATTAAAGGTAAATAAAACTACAGGTAAATGAAGTTACATGGGTCTTTTTACCTATCACCTGGCATTGCTATGTGTGAAAATTTAATTACTAAAACAACAGCCTCCAATAAAAGTTGACAGTACATGGGTTGAAAGTAATAAAATTGATATATGAAGACTCCCTTAAACAATAAATTATTTCCTGTTGATAGCTATTTAACTGTGAGATAAAAATCTTCTTCATGCTGGAAATGGAAATTTGAAGCAGGGACAAAAAGTTTTTATCTTTTACTATAATATTATGTACACATTAATCAATGTAGATCCCTGTTTGAATTTACAATAGAATTAGAAATGAAAGCATTAAAAATGATTTGAACACTTTCTATATAAATTAATTATTAATTGTAATTATAATTGATCAAGTAGATAGTGGTTTTTATAGTAATGACCACTAAAAATTTCAATCGACCAGTATTTGCCGGTATTTCCCAGTATTTGCCAGTATTTCCCGGTAAATACCGGTATTTACCACTGGCATGGTCAATACTAGTATTGACCGCTTTTTTGCCAACCTTGAAACAGAGTGCTTTTATCTTTGGTTTTTACTTCTAGATTTTAAGGTGTGTGAACATAGTGCGTTTAAATTCCTACTTCCACCGCTCCGTGGTGAGCAGAGGACAACAGTCATACACATATCATGATTGACAATTCATATCGTTTGTACAACTGGCTAACGGAAACGGTCAATAATGATAATGAAAAATAACATACACCTGTATTTCTTGTGATTTTCTCCTCAGCGCATGGCAGATCCGCGAAGTAGTGTTTGTGATACTCATTTTCAAAATGAAGTTAAATTCATCTGAATCGTCGATGAACATTTATTTCTTTTTTATCCAAGCTGTAATCTGTGCAGTCAAAAGAGTAGTTACTCAAAATTTCAAAAGAATCTTCAGTTCAGGAATCAGAATTCAAACACTAGTACTACATTATCTCGGAACAGAATAAATTGCGATAGTCTGCCACAGGAAGTTTGAGGCCGACGCCTAAGGAAAGTAGCAATAGCAAGCTATAGCAAACTTTCCAACAAATGGAAAAAAAGGGGGGGGGGGGATACTATTGCTTTTATTCAGGGATTAGGTCAAGCTCAGATGAATCCCACCAGAAAGATATAAACTCCGAGTTATATTTCCATACAAAAATATTGCTGAAACTGATATATCTATATGAGGGAGCTACAATTTGATTCTTAGTGGGGGAGGGGTGCCTTAGTAATAAAAAAAGGATGAGTAACTTGTCAAAAAGGCAGAATTACAAATAAAAATCAGGATATACTTATAAAAGAATCGAAAAGAGTAAAAAATAAACAGGCAGGACAGAAATTACAACAATTATAAAAATGCAGCGGAACATTTTTTTTCATCCAACGTTCGTTACCGTCAGGCGAGACACTTGAATACCAGAGATGGGTAGCTCTATTTAGGCAGCAACCATTTGATTTTCGGGTGTGGGCTATTGATTGATTTTGTGTCCGGACTAACTTTCTTTTTTTGGCACCAAGTCAAAAACAATTTTTTCTTTCAATTTTAGCATTACAAAAAAAATTATAGTGGCAGCTGAGGGTGAAACAAACATTTTGTTTCCACCTGGGTCCAAAAACAAATTATTTTTTTCTCCCAAAACTGATCAAATGGTTTCTGCCTTAATCATTGGTCATATTTTCTGTATTGAAGAATTAAAGTAAAATAACAAAGATACTGAACCCCTGTCTCCAAAGAAAATTCAAAACGGAAATATAAAAAAAGACTTGAAGATGTGGTATGATTGCCAACGAGACAACTCTACACAAGAAACCAAATGACACAGAAATTAACAACTACTAGTACAGGCCATCGTACAGACTTCAACAATGAGCAAAGCCCATACCGTATAGTCAGCTTTAAGAGGCTACGAAATGAAAAATGTAAAACCAGCTTTATACGACCGCAGAGGTCGAACCCTGAACAGTTGGGGCAAGTATGGACACAACATTTAAGCTTGATACAGCTCTGAATTCGGATTGTGATTAAATAGTTGACACAACATAGGTTTCTGACACATAATGAATGTGGTCTAAGAACTTAAACTTAAAAACTTAAAAATTTTAAATTGGACATTTACCTATTATGGTCCAATATCCAAAATTTAAATACATGGTTAGATTCAGCATATCATAGAACCCCAATAATTCATTTTTTGATGAAATCAAATAATGTTCAATTTTAGACCCTTTAGACCTCAATGCGAACCAATTTGATAACCGGGTCAAATATTGAAAATCTAATACATGGTGAGATTCAGCATATTGAAGAACCCCATATATTCAATTTTTGTTGAAATCAAACAAATTTTAATTTTTGACCCTTTGGAGCTTAATGTAGACCAATTTGAAAACGGGACAATACTGTGCAATTGAAAATTTCTTGCTATTGCGCAATATTGTGCAATTAGATATTCCTTGCTATTACCAAGGAGGTTATATTATAATATAACCTCCTTGCTATTATGCAATACTGTGCAATTGAAGATTTCTTGCTATTGCACAATATTGTGCAATTGAAGATTTCTTGCTATTGCGCAATACTGTGCAATTGAAAATTTCTTGCTATTGCACAATACTGTGCAATTGAAGATTTCTTGCAATTGCGGAATACTGTGCAATTGAAAATTTCTTGCTATTGCACAATACTTAATATAATAATTTTGGACCCCGATTTGGACCAACTTGAAAACTGGGTCCATAATAAAAAATCTAAGTACATGTTTAGATTCAGCATATCAAAAAACCCCAAGAATTCATTTTTTGTTAAAATCAAGCTAAGTTTAATTTTGGGCCCTTTGGACCTTAATGTAGACCAATTTGAAAACAGGACCAAAAATTAAGAATCTGAATACACGGTTAGATTTGGCATATCAAAGAACCCCAACAATTCATTTTTTGATGAAATCAAACAAAGTTTAATTTTTGGACCCTTTGGCCCCTAACTCCCAAAATCAATCCAAACCTTCCTTTTGTGGTCATAAACCTTGAGTTAAAATTTCATAGATTTCTATTAACTTATACTAAAGTAATTGTGCAAAAACCAAGAAAAATGCTTATTTGGGACCTGTTTTTTGCTCCTAATTCCTAAACTGTTGGGACTAAAACTCCCAAAATCAATCCCAACCTTCCTTTTGTGGTCATAGACCGTATGTTATAATTTCATAGATTTCTGTTCACTTATACTTAAGTTATTGTTCGAAAACCAAGAAAAATGCTTATTTTTGGCCCTTTTTGGCCCCTTAATCCTAAACTGTTGGAACCAAAACACCCAAAATCAATCCCAACCTTCCTTTTATGGTCATAAACTTTGGGTTTAAATTTTATAGATTTTTATTTACTTTTACTAAAGTAAGAGTTCGAAAACCAAATGTCTTCGGACGACGATGACGACTACAGACAACAATGCCAACGTGATACCAGTATTCGACCAAAAAATTTTCTACACATCTCAAGACAATCATCATTTCTTAATACACAATTTTCAAGCAGTTTGAGGGAGGTAATCAAGTAATCAAACATATATAACAATGTTCTTTAAATTTTGATTGGATTACCTCCCCTTCACTGCTTTTAAATTTTCTAAATTGTCCTTTAACCAGAAAAATCCTTGTTTCCCCCTTTTTTGTCCCTAATTGCTTGATGATTAGAAGCATAACCCCCCTCCCCCGTAACCATCCCTTTGTAGTATGGAAACTTGTGGTATAATTTCAAAGGATTTATACACTTTAACACAAGTTATTGACTGAAAACTAAAAAAAATGCTTATTTTGGCCCCAAATTCCTAAACATTTGGGACAATAACCCCCAAAATCAATCCAAACCTTCTACCTGTGGTATTAAACATTGTGGTAAACGATAAGGACCATCACCCCCACCTTCCTTTAGAGGTATTGAACCTTTTTTATAAATTTCATAGAGATCCATTAACCTAAACTAAAGTTATTGCCCGGACGACAAGGCAGACGACATCATACCATAGTACGAACGCAAAAATTTTTTGTGGTCGTATAAAAATATATCATAATAGGGGTTCACATGGTCATTCAAGGGCATTAACTCCTACAAGTAGTCAATTGACAATTCAAGACTCATTTGAAATCATACCAATATCTTCTTATTTTTATGTTGACTTATTTGTATATTATTATGCTTAATATCTGTTATTTATAATTTTTTCTTACTATAAAGAAATTCATAAAAAATGCAAAAAGGGTGAAACCCATCTTTGAAGGACAATAACTCCTATAAGTAGTCATTGGACAATTTCAGCAAAGTTTACTAATTTGTAAATTTCATTTTGCTGAACAAATACATTTTAAAAATTTCTCTTTGTCTTTTATGGATTCTGGATAAAATTCTACAAAAGTGAAACATTGGTTTCTTAAGGGCCATTACTCATATAATCCTTCATGTTGACTTTATATGTGCAGGTATATTTCTTTGAAATTATTACTATCAAAAGATTATTTCAATCAACTTAAGTTTCCTAACAAAAATAACAAAAGGGTAAACATCACCATGTAGAGGCAATACCTCAAATAAGGGGCTATTGAGGATTTCTGCCAAGTTGACTTATATGTAGATTTTATTGTTGTAGTCATTTTTAGTGCTAAATTTTATTTTCCATTTGTTATAATTTTTTTCTGAAAATAACCAAGGTTTCAAAAATTGGTAAAATAATGACTTTTCAGGGGCAATAACTCCATAAATTGGTTGTCTGATTTTTTTCTGAAAATTCTGTGGGATATACACCTGGATCAGTTGATCAATTTTTGTATTTTTTCTACACACTGCTTCAGTTTTGTTAGATATAACAAGAGTGCATACACTGAAATGTCTCGCCTTCTATACTAATCATTGATATCATGTTGATAATCCTAAGTATAAAGCTAAGCTTTATTACAACTGTCACATAAACTTAACATTAACCAAGATAACTAAACAAAGACCAATGAACCTTGAAAATGAGGTCAAGGTCAGATGAACCATGCCAGGCAGACATGTACAGCTAACAATGCGTCTATACAACATATATAGTTGACCCATTACTTATAGTTTAAGAAAAATAGACCAAAACACAAAAACTTAACACTATGCAATGAACCATGAAAATGAGGTCACGGTCAAATAAAACCTGCGCGACTGACATAAAGATCATAAAATATTTCCATACACCAAATATAGTTGACCTATGGCATATAGTATTAGATAAAAAGACCAAAACTCAAAAACTTAACTTTGACCACTGAACCATGAAAATGAGGTCAAGGTCACATGACATCTGCCCGCTAGACATGTACACCTTACAATCATTCCATACAACAAATATAGTAGACCTATTGCATATAGTATGAGAAAAACAGACCAAAACACAAAAATTTAACTATAACCACTGAACCATGAAAATGAGGTCAAGGTCAGATGACACCTGCCAGTTGGACATGTACACCTTACAGTCCTTCCATACACCGAATATACTAGCCCTATTGCTTATAGTATCTGAGATATGGACTTGACCACCAAAACTTAACCTTGTTCACTGATCCATGAAATGAGGTCGAGGTCAAGTGAAAACTGTCTGACAGACATGAGGACTTTGCAAGGTACGCACATATCAAATATAGTTATCCTATTACTTATAATAAGAGAGAATTCAACATTACAAAAAATTTGAACTTTTTTTTCAAGTGGTCACTGAACCATGAAAATGAGGTCAAGGACATTGGACATGTAACTGACGGAAACTTCGTAACATGAAGCATCTATATACAAAGTATGAAGAATCCAGGTCTTCCACCTTCCAAAATATAAAGCTTTTAAGAAGTGAGCTAACACCGCCGCCGCCGCCGGATCACTATCCCTATGTCGAGCTTTCTGCAACAAAAGTTGCAGGCTCGACAAAAATAAGAATTAACAAAAAATTTAAAGAGCAGTAACTCCAAAAAGTAAGTTTTTGCGAAGTAGTGTCAGAGGTGATTGATAAACAACAAAAGGTGATGGACGGACAGACAATTATGCTTGATGCCAAGTAATGTCAAAAGCTCACAGGTAAGCTAAAAAGTATATGATCAATCACATAAGCCCTGGTTGGCTTACAGATCTAAAGAACTCACTTTAAAATTTCATACCTAATATCAAACTATTATCAATGCAAAAGCAGAATAATATGTTAGGAAATTTAAGCACTAACAGAACCAGATGCTCCGCAGGGTGCAGCTTTATACCACCGCAGAGGTTGAACCCTGAACATTTGGGGCAAGTATGGACACAACATTCAAGCTGGATTCAGCTTTAAATTTGGATTGTGATTAAATAGTTGACACAGCATAGGTTTCTGACACAGAATGAATTTGGTCTAATGAACTTAAAATTTTTGTTTTGCCTTTGAGCAATTCACTATGCTGTTGAATATTAACCCTCTCAAAAAAATGTTTGAAGAAATTTTCTTTTTATTTATGAAATCTGAAATGAGAAAAATTGACCCCCCCCCCCCCCCCAATTTTTTTTTCACATCCCCCTTTCCCTTATTCCAAAACTGATCTCAATTCAAACTTCTCATGGAGTTTGCAACAATAACTACTCATTTAAATACATCATAAAATATTAAAATGTAAAAAAAGTGCTTGTTATCACTGAATGGTAAAAATTGTTTTAATTTATCAGTTGGTAGTAAAAGTGAATATACATTGTATATTGTATAAAACAATGATTTAAGTTGATTCAACTACTATTCTGGACAAAGAAAGATAACTCCAATTGAAAATTTCTTGTTATTGCGCAATATTGTGCATTAGATATTTCTTGCTATTGCGCAATACTGTGCAATTGAAAATACTTGTTATTGCACAATACTGTGCAATTGAAGATTTCTTGCTATTGCGCAATACTGTGCAATTGAAGATTTCTTGCTATTGCTGAATACTGTGCAATTGAAAATTTCTTGCTATTGCACAATACTTAATATAATAATTTTGGATCCTGATTTGCACCAAATTGAAAACTGGGCCCATAATAAAAAATCTAAGTACATGTTTAAATTCAGCATATCAAAGAAGCCCAAGAATTCAATTTTTGTTAAAATCAAACTTAGTTTAATTTTGGACCCTTTGAACTTTAATGTAGACCAATTTGAAAACGGGACCAAAAATTAAGAATCTACATACTCAGTTAGATTTGGCATATCAAACAACCCCATTTATTCAATTTTTGATGAAATCAAACAAAGTTTAATTTTGGACCCCGATTTGGACCAACTTGAAAACTGGGCCAATAATCAAAAATCTAAGTTCATTTTTAGATTCAGCATATCAATGAACCCCAAAGATTCAATTTTTGTTAAAATCGAACTAAGTTTAATTTTGGACCCTTTGGACCTTAATGTAGACCAATTTGAAAACGGGACCAAAAATTAAGAATCTACATACACAGTTAGATTTGGCATATGAAAGAACCCCATTTATTTCATTTTTGATGAAATCAAACAAAGTTTAATTTTGGACCCCGATTTGGACCAACTTGAAAACTGGGCCAAAAATCAAAAAAATAAGTACATTTTTAAATTCGGCATATTAAAAAACCCCAATTATTCAATTTTTGATGAAATCAAACAAAGTTTAATTTTGGACCCTTTGGACCCCTTATTCCTAAACTGTTGGGACCAAAACTCCCAAAATCAATCCCAACCTTCCTTTTATGGTCATAAACCTTGTGTTTAAATTTCATAGATTTCTATTACTTATACTAAAGTTACGGTGCGAAAACCAAGAAAAATGCTTATTTGGGCCCCTTTTGGCCCCTAATTCCTAAACTGTTCCGACCTCAACTCCCAAAATCAATCCCAACCTTCCTTTTGTGGTCATAAACCTTGTGTTTAAATTTCATTGATTTCTATTTTTCTATTTACTTATACTAAAGTTATTGCACGAAAAACCAAGAATTATGCTTATTTGGGCCCTATTTTGGCCCCTAATTCCTAAACTGTTGGAACCAATACTCCCAAAATCAATCCCAACCTTCCTTTTGTGGTTATAAACCTTGTGTCAAAATTTCATAGATTTCTATTTACTTAAACTAAAGTTATAGTGCGAAAACCAAGAAAATGCTTATTTGGGCCCTTTTTAGCCCCTAATTCCTAAAATGTTGGGACCAAAACTCCCAAAATCAATCCCAACCTTCCTTTTGTGGTCATAAACCTTGTGTTAAAATTTCATAGATTTCCATTCACTTTTACTAAAGTTAGAGTGCGAAAACTAAAAGTATTCGGACGACGACGACGCAGACGACGACGCCAACGTGATACCAATATACGACCAAAAAATTTTCAATTTTTGCGGTCGTATAAAAACAGACAATTGGATAGACAGAAATACAGACAAAGCAAATGTAGTATACCACCAATTATACCACTGTCAAAGAATATCTGTTTTTTCCAACAATTTCATTAAAACAAAGCAAACACAAGACTTGTAAACAATATTTTACATTTTTTAAGATGGACCTTTGCAGAAACTTTTATGAAAACATGAAAATATGCATCATTTCCCAATATCAACACTTGAATTTTGAATGAATTGTATTGACCTGCAGAAATAACAATTAAAACATGTTCATTATTTCCTTGTTAAGTAACTTGATGAACAGACTGGGTTATAATTTTAACCGTATACTTTATGAAATATATCAATGTTTTTTTTCTGAAAATTTGTAATTTCATAATTCTATAATTAAAAAAAAAAAAAAAAAACTTTTACAAAAAAAACCCCAACATCGGACATTTAGCTAACACCACATATTGCAATATTTGAAGTATCTTAGTTAAAGTTCAATTGTTACCCTTTATCGTGTAGAATCTAATAAAATTGCGCTGAGCACATCCTAAGGGAAATTTCTATAGTTTTATACCCCCAAAACTTTGAATGCAGGGAGTAAACTTTTCTTGTGGGGATATAATGAAAATTCAGTACACAAATCTTGAGTCAATTTCTGACAGGGTAAGTTAAAAACCTGATAAGAACTTTTTCGTTGAAACATTTAAATTTTATTTTAGAACATTTAAAAAATTGTTTTAAGGGCTTTGACAAAAATAGAAAAAATATCTACTAGTAAGATAATTAGTCAACAAATTGACCATGCTATTATAACAAGATGATGAAAAAGCGTAATGCCAACAGATGAAATGACCTTTGATCATGTGACCTACTAATGAAATCAAAGCATGTATAATATACAAAATGATATATAAATAAACAAATGAAAAAAACAAGCTTGATTTATTCAAAATACAAACAAACAAAAAATCTGTAAAAAAATCACAATAGTTCACATGAATTTTGATAAGGTGACCTACAATTGAAATCAAAGGGTGTATAAAATACAAAAAGATAACAAGCAAATGAAAATAACAAGCTTTATTTATTCCCATTACAAAATAAAGTTTCTATTAAATAATCACAATAGTTCAAATGACCTTTGATAATCTGATCTACATCTGTAATAAAAGAATGTATAAAATAAAAAATGATAAAAAAAAAAATGAAAATGGCAAGCTTGATCTATTCCATTAGAAAAAACACATTCTGTAAAATAATCACAACAGTTCAAATAACCTTTGAAAATGTGACCTATAACTGAAATCAAAGCATGACGTGTATAATATACTAAAAGAAAATAATACTAAATAACATAACTTAGAAAAGTTATATAAACAAAATTAAATATCATATTGCACATCGTCAAGTCTTACCTGTATACATTAAAAAAGTAATAAAATATTTAATACAGATATTTACATTTATTGTAGTATATCTTCAAAAAAGAATCTGACCAAAACAACATATACGTACTATGTCTCTGTCTATATATTGTATGCAGATATTAGTCTGTGTCTTGTAATCAGAGTGAGAATTATTTCAAATTAGAACCATCAATTTTACATTGACTGGTTTATAGAAATTTTGTTATTTTGATAATGTGTAGTTCAAATTCAATAATAATTTTCTTTTTTATCTGCAATAAACCATAGACATTTACGAAGACAATAATTTGTTGAAAAAATGCCATTACTTTATTTTATATATTAATTCATAAATCCTTAATTTTAAAAATTGAACCTGCCATGAAAATTAATTTCATGTTATATAATACGTAAATAGTAGAAAACAGTCTTTACAAATAACTATATGTATTGAAAATTACAACCCTAAGTTTAGTTTACCTATTCACAACAATAGCTAACACTGAAAAGAAGTAAATGTAATTCCAACTTCTTAAGATTCATGTAAAAACATATCTTTTACAAAATGGCAGATCAAATAAATCTTCCCTTCCAAAATAATGAAATAACAGATCTAATTTACTTAGAATAAATATATCCTATTTGTAGACACAACTAACTATAAATTCATCATAAATGCAAATTTGTCAAGCAAATCAAGCATATTTATGACAGCCTTTTAATCCACAAGAGTAACTTAGAATGCTATTTTGCAGTACATGTATAATACATATATTGGTAAAATGTCCCTTAGTTCACTATCATGTATAATTGGTGCCCTTTATTTAAATGCCTTGCACTATGTAAATTATGTACACATTAACATAATTACAGTGATAAACAAGTATATACCAACAACTGTCTTTAAAAGTACAAACCAGATGCTCCGCAGGGCGTAGCTTTATACGACCGCAGAGGTTGAACCCTGAACGGTTAGGGCAAGTATGGACACAACATTCAAGCTGGATTCAGCTCTAAATTTGGATTGTGATTAAATAGTTGACACAGCATAGGTTTCTGACACAGAATGAATGTGTTCTAATGAACTTAAAATTTTTGTTTCTCTTAGAGCAATTCACTATGCTGTTGAATATTAATCCTCTCAAAAAAATGTTTGAAGAAATTTTCTTTTTTATTTATGAAATTTCAAATGAGAAAAATTGAACCCAATTTTTTTAATCACATCCCCCTTTCCCTTATTCCAAAACTAATCTCAATTAAAATTTCTAATGGAGTTTGCAACAATAACTACTCATTTAAATACATCATAAAATATTAAGATGTAAAAAAACTGCTTGTTATCACTGAATGGTAAAGATTATTTTAATTTATCAGTTGGTAGTAAAAAGTGAATATACATTGTATATTGTATATAACAAAGATTTAAGTTGATTCTGGACAAAGAAAGATAACTCCAATTAAAAAAAAATCTTGCTATTGCACAATATTTTGCAATTAGATATTTCTTGCTTACTATTCTGGACAAAGAAAGATAACTCTAATTAAATTTTTTTTTGATATTTCACAATATTGTGCAATTAGATATTTCTTGCCATTGCGCAATACTGTGCAATTGAAAAGACTTGCTATTGCACAATACTTAATATAATAATTTTAGATCCTGATTTGGACCAACTTGAAAACTGGGCCCATAATAAAAAATCTAAGTACATTTTTGAATTCAGCATATCAAAGAACTTCAAGATTTCAATTTTTGTTAAAATCAGACTAAGTTTAATTTTGGACCCTTTGGACTTTAGTGTAGACCAATTTGAAAACAGGACCAAAAATGAAGAATCTACATACACAGTTAGATTTGGTATATCAAAGAACCCCATTTATTCAATTTTTGATGAAATCAAACAAAGTTTAATTTTGGACCCCGATTTGGACCAACTTGAAAACTGGGCCAATAATCAAGAATCTAAGTACATTTTTAGATTCAGCATATCAAAGAACCTAACTGATTCATTTTTTGTCAAAATCAAACTAAGTTTAATTTTGGACCCTTTGGACCTTAATGTAGACCAATTTGAAAACGGGACCAAAAGTTAAGAATCTACATACACAGTCATGACAGTTAGATTCAGCATATCAAAGAACCCCAATTATTCAATTTTGATGAAATCAAACAAAAGTTTAATTTTGGACCCTTTGGGCCCCTTATTATGTTGGGACCAAAACTCCCAAAATCAAACCCAACCTTTCTTTTATGGTCATAAACCTTGTGTTTAAATTTCATAGATTTCTATTTACTTATACTAACGTTATGGTGCGAAAACCAAGAAAAATGCTTATTTGGGTCCCTTTTTGGCCCCTAATTCCTAAACTGTTGGGACCTAAACTCCCAAAATCAATACCAACCTTCCTTTTGTAGTCATTAACATTGTGTTTAAATTTCATTGATTTCTATTTACTTAAACTAATGTTATTGTGCGAAAACCAAGAATAATGCTTATTTGGGCCCTTTTTTGGCCCCTAATTCCTAAACTGTTGAGACCAAAACTCCCAAAATCAATCCCAACCGTTCTTTTGTGGTCATAAACCTTGTGTCAAAATTTCATAGATTTCTATTAACTTAAACTAAAGTTATAGTGCGAAAACCAAGAAAATGCTTATTTGGGCCCTTTTTGGCCCCTAATTCCTAAAATGTTGGGACCAAAACTCCCAAAATCAATACCAACCTTCCTTTTGTGGTCATAAACCTTGTGTTAAAATTTCATAGATTTCCATTCACTTTTACTAAAGTTAGAGTGCGAAAACTAAAAGTATTCGGACGCAGGACGACGACGACGACGACGACGACGACGACGACGACGCCGACGCCAACGTGATAGCAATATACGACGAAAATTTTTTCAAAATTTGCGGTCGTATAAAAAACAAACTATAGTCACTGAACCAATTGTCAGAAAACCTAACCTTACATTTCTCAATTTACCCTGCCTAAGGATTTAAAGAGTTTAAGAAACACTGCCTATCTGTCAGAAATAACTATATATGTACTGTAAATTTAGAAATTGTTGTGAGGTTTTTATCAATACAAAAATTTTGAATGGGTAAGTATCTCAATAATAGAAACTTGCATTGATATCGATAACATATAATTGTATGCATTTTCCTTCTTTAATTGCAATAATTAATCTAGCATTTTTGGCACAATCTCAATTGTAAATGCATGCAATAATTTCTAAATTTTCAGTATTTATTTGAATAAATATCCTCATATGATGGGTTTTTGTGCTATTCAGAACGTATTGTGAAGTCACAATTTCCACTGAAAAAGCATGCATATTACAAATTCATATGAATTAGGAAAACATAGGTTCTAACCATAAATTTTCTAAGAACAGCAATGTTGCTGCTGTTGTTCATCTTAACACTTGCAAGAGGTTATCAACAAAAGGAATTTTTCAAATGGCTGAATATACTTTCTTGAAAGCTACCTTGAAGCATACCCCCATGAAAATCTATATTGTAGCTCTTCTTTCAAAACTTAATAACAAGGGTGTTTTATTAAGGTACTTTGAGAATGCTTGAAGATTACTTTAAAGAATACACAAATAACTTTTGAGTTTCAGATCAGGAACAATTGTTAAGGACTTTTTACATGTGACTCCTACATGGTCAAATAGGTGCTATGATCTTTGGGGTTAGGCTGTCATCCTTAGGACCTTAAGATTTCTGTTTCTTTATTCTAACATAAGAATTTGACTAAAGCTATGTTGTGAAAACAAAAAATGTTTACCCTGTGTAATCGAAAATTTAACAATATTTGAAGTTAAGTTTCAACAGACTTGTTAAAAATTCCCTGAGATGTAGTGTAGTCCTCAATTCTTCACTTATTTTCTCTAAAGTGCAACAAATCTTTTATTTACAACTGACAAAGGAGAAGTTTCACGAAGGGTTAAAATTGGCCCTAATGAAATCATGAAATCACAAATCTCACACATTGTGATAGTACTATTAAAACAAAAATATATATTTTTTGGCACCTTACTTTAAAATTTATGAAGCTATGATCCCTTAAATAAACCTTTTTTGTAATTTAAAGTCAATTTCAGTAAAATTGTCCATAATTTTAATTGTTTTTGGCATAATTAACATTGGCCACCATCCACGATCCAAAAAGTTTTTATATTGATGAATTCTATATCAAAATTGGAATCTTTTGGTTACCCCACATTTTGGATCGTAGATGGCGGCCAAGGTATTTCTAAAGCTTTTAGGTCTGCACTAAATCATCATATTTCAACAAAATGTCCATAATCGGTTAACTTTGGAGAATATAATGTACTGTTATGAAAGGAACTGATTTTTTTTTAGCATTAAGACTTTTGAAATAGACCCATTTACGATCCAAATTGTAACCGTTTTGATGTTTAATGATAAAGTTGATATTTTAGGCCATTTTGTGCCATAAGTGAACCTTGTCCTTTCAGTGTAAACTTTTTTACATTATTATTTGTCCTTTGACAGATGAGATAAAAACAATCTTGGGAAAGTCTGAGAATTCCAAAAATAACAGCTATGATGCATATAAAACCAGCTAAACACCTCCAAAATATAAAAAAAACCATGAATTTTGTAAGTGATGCATTTGTACATGTAGTATCACATTAGTAGAACTTTCACATAGATATACAACAATATCATTTAAATTGACATAAATAAAACATGCACATTTGGAAAATTTCGAAATTAAAGTTTGCCATTTTTGATAAAATCAAATACAGGTAGTCCTTGATGTTTAGATTCAATATATTTAATGTGAACAGAAACTTAAAATTGATACATTTGATGATATCAGTTGCCATTAGAAATCTAAATGCACTGTTTTTTGCACTATTTGTCTGATCTTCTTCTGTATCTTTTCATCTCTCTAAGAACATCTTTAATCATATTTTGTTCTGTATAACAGACTCATAAGACGGTGGTGCATCAGAAATCATTGGATCATGTGGGTAATGTGATGATTCTAAAGGTGGTGCTGTAAAAAGAAAATGTAAACAATAAAGAACATTCTGATGAGTTAAGTCCTTTTTAACTTATTTTCATACAGCAAAAAAGAGATGTGGTACGACTGCAAATGAAACAACTATCCACCAAAGTTGAAATGAAGTGGACGTAAGAAATTTTAGGCAACCATACAGCCTTTATAGTTTTGTTTTGTCAGATGGTGTATTGCTACACCGCTGCACATGCTATACACACCAGTAAACATGTTTAACCCAGACACATTCTGTATTTTCCTATCCCAAGTCAGGGGTCTGTTATTTAGTGGTTGTTGTTTGTTGTTGAATATAATATTGTTTTTCATTTATTGTTTTGTGCATAATTCAGCTCATCTATTTTCTCATTTGAATTGTTTTATATTTGTAATTTCAAGGCCTTTTATAGCTATAGGGTATTGGTTTTGAAGTCTGTACAATCTCTGGTGTAGAGCTGTTTCATTGGCAATCATATCACATCTTAATTATATATGAAGTACACATTGGTATGTAAGGTCTCTTATTTGGCTCATTGAAGAAAAAAAAATCACATAGAATTATATAATTAAAAATGTATGTAAAAATTATCATACAAGATATTTGACTTTTATGTATAAGCACCAAATTTTATAAATTTGTTCTTATTCATTAACTAATCTTAAAATTTCAAGCCTTTAAGGTAAAACAGTAAGAACAAGTGAAACTGAGAGCTACTGCTCACTGATGATACCCCCGCCGCAAGTGGATAATATTAATAGTGTAAAAATATGCAAGTGTTTGGTAAACAGGAAGTTGTCGAGTGATGAATCTGAAAACGCATCACATGGTATAGCTGACTTAAATATATCCTGAAACCAAATTTCAGAAATCCTTGTATTGTAGTTCCTGAGAAAAATGTGACGAAAATTTTCAACTTGGCTATCATGTGTAAAATCATACAAGTGTTCGGTAAACAGGAAGTTGTCAAGTGATCAATCTGAAAACGCATCACACGGTATAGCTGACTTAGATAAACCCTGAAACCAAATTTCAGAAATCCATGTATTGTAGTTCCTGAGAAAAATGCGACGAAAAATATTCATGGGACGGACGGACTGACGGAAGGACAGACAGAGGTAAAACAGTATACCCCCCCTTTTTTAAAGCGGGGGTATAAAAATACTCCAAAATTAGATCATTCAGTTGTGAGATATTTCTATAAATATTTGGATATGAACATCAGCATTATTCGAAAATATTTTTTGGATGCATCATTTTTGTTTAAAAATCTAATTAAAAATGTTAGAGATGAATACAAATATGTAAAGGTGACCATTTGCGGTGTCAGGTCATCTTCAATAATTAACTATGTTGTATTAGTTTTCTCTTACAAGTGATATGGTATGTAAAAAGTATAATCTTTAAGTTATTTTCTACATAAGAAAATGCCTATACCAACTCAGTAATATGACAGTTGTTATTCGTTCTTTTTATGTGTTTGAACTTTGATTTTGCAATTAGATTCAGGACTTTTCATTTTAAATTTTCCATGGCGTTCGGTATTTTTGTTATTTTACTTTTTACATTCTATAAATGAGATAAATTAACTTACCTGTTGGTTGTGTCAGTGGAATATTAGTAATGTTATCATAAGATGGCGGCCCTTGTGCATATGTATGAGGATAAGGATCTGGGGCACTCGGTTGAATATGAGATTGCTGCAAAGGTGCAGATGCAGCTTGTCGCCGTGGAGATCGTCTATTCTGTGGCTGTCGTATTACAGTGCCGCTGCTAGACCTCTTCCGACAGCAACAACAATAACATACAATAATTACAACAAATGTTCCACTGATAACTAGTGTTAACATTAGTACCATATTTAAAGACATGTCTAAACGATCACCTCCATCTTCCCATGTATTTGGAGTTATCACAGTTGTGGCTGAAATTACAGAAATTGTCATAGTATTTCTTTACATGTAACATCATGAACATGTATATCTTTTACAAATTGTGACTTGGATGGAGAGTTGTCTCATTGGCACTCATACCACATCTTCTTATTTCTATTAAATATATGTTTTCAGCATCACTTAAAATTAGATAAAAAATTCAATAAAAACATATGCTTACATCCACTTCAATTAAACTCTGGTCAAAAGTGTCTCAACATACTCAAGAGTTATAGGAAATTATACCACACCTCCTTAATATGTTTCACAAGAAGTTATTCTCCCCTTTTAATAATGCAGAGAGAGGTTAGAAAATTTGACACTTTGAACTGTGATTGACTTTTAAACATTTAAAAGATGGCCACTAAGTAGGCTGCTTTCAAGTGATTCAATCCACTACTATAAGTTTATCTTGAGTTTTTGTTTTACATAAATTGTCATCCTGCCTTTTTTTTATACTCAAAACTCCTGTCCTGCCTTTTTAGAAAATTTGATCTTAGCCCTCCCCCCTTAAAAATCAAATGGTAGCTCCCTAATGTCTTCATCATTTGAACTCTGGTAGACTGTTATCTAAATGGTAATCATCTACATCGTTGAGATGCAAAGGGTCTAAGACCCATCAGGCAAGTACAAATTAAGTCATTCAATATGGTGTTCATTAAAAACATTTTTACATGTGAAATAAAAATTATTTATACTATTTATACTTACTTCTTGGTATAGGTCCATAAGTGACTTTTAAATGAACTCTGCTTAAGCGAGATTTTCTATAAGTTTTGAAGACTATAAATATTCCATTTCCAACACCTGACACACATATGGGTTCTTTTGTTGTTGCTTGACTATCACAAGTTAAATGCTAAGATAAAAAAAAATGTTCTAAACTGCAACTTCAAATCATATAAATCAAAAGTGCTTGTTAGCACTGAATGGTAAAGATTGCTTCAATTTATCAGTGGGAACAGGGACTTTCTAAACTAAGTTTAGAAAGTCCCTGGTGGGAATTAAAACTAAATATTGCATTGGTTGTAGTTGATTTAACAGCAATTCTAGACAAAAGGAAGATAACTCCAATCTCTTTTAAAGAGGACTTTAACAATGACATCATTTATATTTTTTGAACAGATATTAGATTCCTGCACTTTGTAAAAGTTATGTAATTTTGTCAAGTGTAACATCATTTTGTGCCTTGAATATATGAGCATATACACAACAGCCCGAGTGGATTTTGCTTTTTCCACCTGCCCACCGTGGGCAGCCCACCCATGCCCACTCTAGCTAAAATCTCTTTTTTTGTAAAAATATTGATTACAAATGCTTATTTGCCTTTTTCAAATGATTGTTCATGTACTTGCAAGTCTTTAGATTAAACAAAAGATATTGCATGCCCACTCCTATGGGTGGGCAGAGTGGACAAGGTAGAAATTTTGTCCACCCGGTGCCCACTCCCATGGTGGGCCGGTGGACAAAGCAAGATCCACCCTAGCTGTAGTGTATAACATCGTTAAATTTCTGGAAATGTTCATAAATAGGATGTATAGAATGTTATGATTGATGCACTATAATTTGTGCATCAAAAAGGGAGTAATAAGCCATGGAAGATTTACATTTCAAGTCCGTTCCATAAGGTTTTGATTGCATTTCATGCAATCTTTACCTAAAAAATGGTGTGCATTGGTGTTTTGTTTATTTTGGTATTATTCAACTTGTTTCTATCCTTTACATATTTTGCCCAATTTTCTCTATTCTTTATATTTTAGCACCCAATTATTCACTATTCCCTACTTTTTTGGTTCATTGTTCTTAATTCTGAAAACCACCAACCAGACTCTTATATATGAAGGTATATTAAAAGCAGGTGACGATGATATATCTATTTAAAACTGTGTGTTTTGATATATACATGTAGTTCAAAAAGCCTTTTTCAACAATCTTTTAAAATTCTTGTTATTTTTCATAGTTTTTTAAAAGGATAAAGGTGCAAATGGTAGATTTATGAAAAATGTAGAATGAATCATTTCCCGCTGAATTTTCAATTGTTTATATATATATCAAAAACAACTTTGTCAAGGACATGGACCTATCATTTTTTTCTGCTTTTTAAGTTCTGATATTTATGTACCATGTATACTATCAATTTATAATAGTCTTTTAAGAAGTTTTTGTTATTTTGAAACAGAGGAGCAAACATCCTTAGTGGACCGTAATATCAGAATCTCTTAAGTTAAACATAAATACTACCCACCACTGTAGCAGTTTTTCCGTAAGTAACTAATCCTTCATATATCTTCAATTCCATGGGACACAGAGTCTCGTCAATATTGACATGATCGACAGTCACACAGTATTGACTACTTCCATAGTAGCTTGGTATTGTTATGTCAAAATTACATTTATTTAATATTTCGTACGCAGTAAATATGTATGTTTGTCTTTTCCTTACAAAGTTTCTTGATTTGCAATCATCATATTTTCCTGTCAATTTAAAAGAGAAATCTGAATATGGTTAGTTTCAGTATTTGGTTAATCATTTATATCAGTAAACTACTGTAAACCAACTTATTTTCGCGGATACTTTATTTCGCGTTTATCTCCAGCTAGTCTACTTCACGGCGATTTAATTTCGCGATTTTCTTATTAACTGGATGTAGTTTAATAAGGAAAGATCCAAGTTTTACATATTCGCGACGATTTAATTTCGCGTTATTTTTCTACTCGCGAAAGTCGCGAAAATTAATCGCTCGCGAAATTAAGTTGGTTTACAGTAACTAGAAGTGTTGTGGATTCATTATTTATTGTTAGATACCAATTTTTGTGAATTTTGTTAGTACAGGTGAACCATGAAATTAAATGTTCAACTGATGACAAATTTTCTATAGGCTTGTATGAAGACTTTGGCAGAACCAGGATTTTCTATAGGCTTGTATGAAGACTTTGGCAGAACCAGGAATATGCAAGTTTTAATTAATCCATTAAATTGGTACTCACAAAATTGAATCCACAGTATTGTTTAATAGAAGCTAAATTTTCTGTTATTAATGCCAGGAGGCCTCCTAATTACATCCTATTTTTTTAGTTATAACTTGTTATTGTAGCATTAACAGTAAGGTTTTAAAATTGTAGAAAGTTATAATGTGCATGATTTCGATATTCAGCAAGTTGTATTGCTAATAAATTGCCTGTCTTTTGTTACTTTTATAAAATAATTTCATGTAATAAAATCAGAGCCGATAATTTTATTTTTTTCTCAGGCTATCAAAATCAGTTGGAAAACAAAATATAGAGTATATGCATTACTTACTTATCATTATTGAATCTGGAGATATAGCTGACACATAATCAAATATCATTACCAACAGACACAAAATGATATTCATGACCGTTTGCTTTCCTTCCTACAAATGATAAATAAAATTAGCATTAATCTTTGGTGAAAAATTAACTATATACAGTGAATTCATTTATTTTTGTGGGTTTCAATTTTCATGGAATGAGAAAAATTTGCAAAAAAATTAGTGGATATTTGATATCCAGGTTTTGCCAAAGTCTGCATATAACCTTATAGAAAATGTGTTATTCGTAAAACACTAAATTTCGCAGTTTATCTGTAACCATTAAATCCACGAAAATTGTCCTCCAAAGACTATTATATATAAATGATGAATCCACAGTATATATTATAAAATACATTATGTCTCACTACTGCATAACCAGGAATTTATTCACCTTTTTTATTTCTAATATCCACATATTTTGACATGTATGTTTGCATTGTTTTAACTGCATATTTTTATCTGTATTTTATGCGCAAGTGTCATCTGTGTGTATATATTCATCATGTTCATGAAGTTTATCTTAAGCTTTCAACTATAAAAAGGGTGAATCAAGGATCTCAAATTTAATTCCAAGGCACAGTTCTCAATTTAGATTATTTCCTTGTAAATAAGTATGTAAATTCTTTTATCATGTTTATCATGTTTATTATCATGACTATACAACTTGTTCATGACCAAATGTGAAATATGAATAAAAGGACAACAAAATTGATTTAGGAGATTTACACATTGAATTCAAAGCGCTAGTCATGTAACACATGTATGCATGTACAACAAAAATTTTGTCAACTATTAATTTGTGTTGCTTAACAACATTTATTTTTTTTTTCAGTAAAAAAAACCAACATTTTCAAACACCACTTTTTGTTTTTGTTAAATCTGAAGAACTAAAATTTATATTGGATCAACCTTAGTAAATGATGATGTCATGAATGTATAACATGTACATATATAATAAAACTCCTTGTTGAAGTCAACAGATACATTTACCACGCAATTTTTCTTTTCTTAAATAATCACAAAACTATAATACATTTTTGTAAATATGAAAAAAAGATGTGGCCTGATTGCCAATGAGACAACTCTACACAAGAGACCAATACTGACACAAAAATTAACAGCTATAGTCATGATAGTTCCCTGTGCATGCAACAATTTCTAAATTTACACTTTATATGATTTGTACCATTTCTAAGTCCAGATGTGTGTTATTCCTTATAACAGATCACAATCTGTTATCATCCTTCTGCACAGTGTTTCATATTTCTTTGTTTAGAAGTTTAAACTACTCATCCTGGGAAAAAAAAAACATGTCCTGAAAAATAAAATAATTGTGTCGATTATAAATTGAATAAGTGACATAACCCATGAATGCCATGATACCATAATTAAAAAGTTATGTTGTTGGGTTACTGAATCTCTGATGTTCACAACAACAATTGAATCTCTTTTCATTCATATGCACTACCTATTTTAACAAACCGACTAATTATTGTAAACAATTTGTGTTGTTGGATGACTGTCTCTCTGATGTTTACAATATCAAATATATCTCTTTTCATTCATATGCACATATCTCTTTTCTAATTCAAATGCACTGTCTATTGTATAATGGATCCATCAGTGGAACATGTAACTAACACTGCAATATACTCTATGGGTATATAAACTCTAAAGACATGAAAGATGCACTCACAGCTGACTGAATATCATGTACATAAATTAGGTCAATAGTTTTCTTGTGTGAATTATTTTACATTTGTCAATGTTTGTCATTTCAGGGCCTTTTATAGCTGACTATGCGGTATGGGCTTTGCTCATTGTTGAAGGCTGTATGGTAAGCTAATGTTGTTAATTTCTGTGTCATTTGGTCTCTTGTGGAGAGTTGTCTCATTGGAATCATACCACATCTTCATTTTTATATGATACAGATTGGAAGTTTGAGACATCATGCTGATGATGGATGGCTTCTTAATGTCCAGTGGCAAATTAATACATGTAGATCAATTGCAAAATGAAAATAACAATTAAATTTTCAATATATATTTACATGTATTACCTAAATAATGAACAATAATAATGCTAAAATTAGAGGCTCTAAAGAGCCTGTGTCGCTCACCTTGGTCTTTGTGCATATTAAACAAAGTACACAGATGGATTCATGACAAAATTGTGTTTTGGTTATGTGTTTGAAGTTCTTACTTAACTGAACATTCTTGCTACTGACAATTATCTCTATCTTTAATGAACTTGGCCCATTAGCATGATTAGTAACAGAGGAAAATATTTTGTAAAAATTTACAAAATTTATGAAAATTGCTAAAAATTGACTATAAAGGGCAATAACTCCTTAAGGGGTAAACTGACCATTTTGGTCATGTTGACTTATTTGTAGATCTTACTTTGCTGAACATTATTGCTGTTTACAGTTTATCTCTATCTATAATAATATTCAAGATAATAACCAAAAACAGCAAAATTTCCTTAAAATTACCAATTCAGGGGCAGCAACCCAAAAACCAGTTGTCCCATTCATCTGAAAATAGTTTAGGGCAGATAGATCTTGACTTGATAAACAATTTAACCCCATGTCAGATGCTCTAAATGCTTTGGTTTCAGAGTTATAAGCAAAAATCTACATTTTACTCCTATGTTCTATTTTTAGCCATAGTGGCCATCTTGGTTGATTGGACAGGTCACCCCACACATTTTTTAAACTAGATACCACAATGATGATTGTGGTCAAGTTTGATTTGATTTGGCCCAGTAGTTTCAGAGGAGAAGATTTTTGTAAAAGTTAACGACGACGGGCGACGGATGCCAAGTGAAGAGAAAAGCTCACTTGGCCCTTTGGGCCAGGTGAGCTAAAAATATAGGGCACAAGCTAGAAGAAGAACAATTTGGGGAAAATAAGGTACATCGGTTGATTATGAGTTAAATTGGCAAGTTGACAACTTGACATGTATCCAATAGAATCTGAGTCCATTGCTTGTCCATTAGCACCAAAATCATTTCTGCTCCCATTCTTGTTTGCCCCTTTTCCTGTTTCCACCCTTTTTTAAGGTTTTGCTTTAAATAAGTTTTTGATTATGCTTTTAATACAGTTGTAAAATGTAGTTAGCAAAATGGTTAGTATATATTGCTACAGAATTAAAGTTTTTTTCTTTAAATGCTTTTAAATAAGGTGACAATTTACATGATTTAAAAAGTTAAACGTAAACAAGTTTTCTTTTGAGATTTATTTTGACAAATTGAAAAATGAATAGGGTCATGATGATCATGTAAAATCTTCATTGTTTCTATTCCTACCAAGCTATTAATCTACATTGTACTTGTATTTTACTTCAATCCAAACACAAAACAAACTAGATTTGCTATTGCACGCAATAGCAGAGGATGGCACCGGTACTGGACATTGTCACAGTAGCATCAACCAATTTGAGTGTACCAAAATCAGATGACATATCTATTATACATGCCAGAATCAGCTTGTCTTACCCCAGCAAATAATTCAATTGCATTTGCACAAGGATTTGTATAGTGTGTCACTATACAACAGTCAGAGCTCAGACATAAATACATGTATATTAAAGTCTAAATTACTTTTGACTCATAGAGGTCTAAATTTGTAAGTTTTATGATTTGTCTCCCTTTAATGCAAGACAAAATACGGCTTTAATAAGTCAAATATTATTAAGCAAGAAATAATTGACCAGAATCAAAAAGTTGCAAATATCGACTCCTACAAGTAAAATTAAGTTTTTTCATCAACATAAATAGACCTAAACAAGTCTGTCATTTTCTGACTTAGATAAGTCTAAAATTGAAAACACATTTTTATAATAAATACAAAAGACAATGAAAGAAGTCAAAACAAAAATCAACTTGTTTAAGTCTGAGCTCTGACTTTACAAATCCTTGATTTGAAGAAAAAAAAGGTGCTATCGTACCAAGCAGGCAAACATTTACAATTATGTTAAATGAATGCTGGGAATCCTTTGAGACCCAAGGACCCATACAGGTACCTATCTCATGTGGTAATAGCGGTGTTTTTTTACTATAATTTATCGATGGTCCACAAAAAAGTATCATATTAAAGCTAGGACCTTAAACTGCACCTTATCGCTATTTGTCCATCATTACCAGATTACTGGACATCACGCATGTTCACATAAAATCCAAAAAAAAATATCCCGACGCCATCATCATGTCCAGTCAGGGGACTTACTGAAATAAGTGATTTTTAAATCACTTATTTGAGTAGCAAATTCGAGGTTTTGTCACAAATTGGAATTTTGTAGTTTTTTCAAAATTTTAAACACATAGGTTTAAATAATATCTTTTAATTAGTGAAATTTAAAAAAAATAAACTTTTTGCTTCTTTTAAGTAGCAAGGTTTATGACTTTGATGCTATCATTTAGCTGAAAATTCTATTTTAGTTGAAAAAATGCTATAATAATGGCTTTACATAATGAACAGATACTTTTTTAAAAGATTTTTCCCAGCAGTGGGGGTATTTTTCCTGTGAAGTTCAAGGTTTCATCTTTCAGATTATGTAATAAAATTCTACTGTTCGTGATAAAAATTTCACTGTTCGGGGGTGTTGAAATTAGTGGGGGTTATTAAAAGAATGATACTTAAAGAAGTCATGGAAGTGATTTTTGGGAAGGAAATTGAGGTCTGATACTGAAACAAGTGATTTTTATGTCATTATCCTAGATTCAGTACAAGGTCATCACCTGAAATGACCTGGTCATCCTAGACAACACAGATGTTGGTTCTGATAAGTTTAGAAACATAATTAGTCCCTGGGTCATTAGTATTCTATATTTAAAGATAAAATAAAATTAAATCACTTCTTCTAGTGATTAATCTGTACTACTTAAATAGGTGATTATTAAAGAAAGACAACTCAAACTTCCAACCTTTATGGAAATAATGTTACTTGAATCAGTGATTTAGAAAATCACTTATTTAAGTAAGTCCCCTGACTGATGTCATCTGACATGTCTGTGAAAAAAAGTGTGAGATTAATCTGACATACGTTGGCCGTCAGAGTAATCTCGGACTACTGGGAATTTTGATTAGGTGTATGCTAAGGTATGATTCTGCAGCTTCTCTGCTATTAAATGTGGTAAATAAATAATTTCTTTGATAAATCTGAAGAAATAATTGCGCCATTTTGAAGCAATTGATTTGATATATACCAAAGGCAAGAATGACAGAACTCAAGCTCAGTAAATTATCAGAGTTCAATCAAAACTACAAAAAATATATGTGCAAGAGAAGCCCCATGGCTATGCCGGCTCTGACTATGAAGATACCGACACCGAAAATTATGTACTGCTCTGACTATGAAGATACCGACACCGAAAATTATGTATCTTGATTCAATCATTCGTTTGATTATTTAAAAAAGGGCAGGTAAAACTTGTACTTTATGTTCAATACCAACAACAATGATGTTTAAACTAACTGTCAACTGTAAGAAAAGTAAATAATGTCCGTTCTTTTTCCATTTTGTTTTGAAATACAAGAAAAACTCTGAAATGTTCCGAAATTTTCGTAATCTTCAAAGTGTTTATGTATTTTTACTATAAAGTGTCGATTCAATTTTTTTAAGACATCTTTTCGAAACACCGCACTATGTATTTTGTGTAATTTTAAGATGTACATGCCAATTAAAATTATATAAAAACAACACAAAAAAAAAACCCCACTTAAAAATGAATTTCTGATCCATGATTATCAATGAATAATTACTGAATAATCAGTGGCGGATCCAGGACTTTTCATAAGGGAAAAAAGGGGGACGCTGACTTAAATAGGGGGGTCGCTCCCGTCATTATTCAGTGATCAACCAAATTTTCCACACCAAAAGGGGGGACCAGTCCCCCTAGATCCGCCTTTGAAAATTAATATATAACAATTTATAATTGAGACTATTTAGCATAGTTTAGTTTCTTCTTAATACATGTAGTTATCAAAGGTACCACTGAGGATTTAAGACGTGCGTTTCATCTACATAAGACTCATTAGTGATGCTCAGATCAAAACATCTATAAAGCCAAACAAGTACAAAGTTTAAGCACTGTGCCATGGAATATAACGACTGACTAACTTATTCCGGTTAAGAAATAAAACCCCTTAAATTGACTCCCCAAAAAAATATCGGCTGCGCAATTACGAGTGACAGGAAATAAAAGATGATGTTTTAGATTTACTACCTCATTGTTTTCGATACAATGTAAAAATAAGTTGTCTTTTAATTTTCAAATTAACACTTTATCAATTACGGGTCTCACTAATTAGCGACAACAAGCGTCAAGAAGCGACAACAAGCGTCAACAAGCGACAAGAAGCGACAACAAGAATTATTTTAGCGACAACAAGCGACAAGAAGACTACTTAGCGACAAGAAAACATTTTTTTTTATTAGATATAAAGAAATTTGTATTTAATGTTTTTTTTTAAATATACGAGCAGATATGTCTAATTAAAATGTTTTATTATATAGATAGACAAAGAAATGAAACATTTGTGAGGAAGAAAGAGATTGTGAAGTTTATATTAGTATATTGGTAGATGAAGAAATTTAACATTTGTGAAGAAGAAATTAAGAGATTGAGCTTCTTTTTCTTATTTTTAAATATGAAGAATATGCAATATGTGAATCTGTTATTTTTCTCTACTGTTGAAGCATATGATAAAAAGATCATAACATGTCATTTTTCATATCGCATGTATTATCAGCCCTCGGTCAATATCAGCCCTCGAGCCGTGCGGCTCTAGGGCTGATATTGAACCTAGGGCTGATAATACATGCGATATGAAAAATGCCATGTAATAATCTGATAATATAGTGTTCACATGACCAGTCCAGTGTGAGGTGTCAAGATGGACATAGTCAAATCTGAGACAAACAGAGGAAATAATTCTGTGATATTTGATGACCACATATATAGGTTATCAAATGTTTAAAATAATGAAAATAAATCCTTCAGGTGTACCAAAAAAACCTGTAAAGCCAGGATTACGACTGATGCGGACAGCAAAACAATTATAAAAACTTTAAACGAGCATAACCATGGAGTAAACCATCAGAAAGTAGAATCTCAACAACTCAGAGTCAGAGTTCGGAAAGCATCTGCATGGTGATATATGTTTTGGAAACTTATATAAGCCCGGAATCTAGATATCCACCGTCATTTTGGGCTGTTACACCCACTGCAAATTTCAAAAGAACCAACAATGGACCGGAGTAATTCCATACACATTTTAATGAACAATTTTATTCAAAACATCAAGGTTTTATTCAGGTTTTAACATTACTTGTATGAATTTAGCATTACTTGTATGATTTTATCGAGGTTTTAACATAACTTGTATGGTTTTATGATAACTGATTTCTGAGGAATATGTTTAAAACTTTCTTTATTATTAAAAGACTTTTTGAAAAAATGTATGTTTTATACTATTATTACCTGTATCTACATGTATTTACCTGTATTTACCTGTACTTACCTGTGATATTGGCGCAAATGAAAGATTTAATTTTTGGCGCAAATGAAATATGGTTTGTGGCGCAAATGAAAGATTTTTTTGGCGCAAATGAAATGCCAATTGGCGCAAAAGCAAAGCACCGCGCGTCAGACTATACAATTACACGCGCCAGAATATACAATCATTGTAAATAGTGAACACCTGTTGAAAACTCAAGATTGTCATTAATTTCCTTTCATCTTCAATCAATATGCATAAACATGATAAATATCGTTTAATCAGGCAATAAACAAATAAAAAGATGAAAACATTCACATTTCAATTTTCTTTTCCTCCTGTTTGATTTCAGTTCTTTGTATTTCACAATTTGTGTCAATATTTTCAGGACAATGATGCACAAATAATTCATTTTGCGAGCGTAATATATATTGTACGAAAAGAGTTTTAAAAAACAAATTATAAGATTAATAATATGTTCTAAAACACAAGGAAAAGTAATCTCATAATACAATAATTAAACGTAATACTGGCTGTTATTCATAATAGATGATAAAATATTATGTAAATAATGTTTCATTTTTTTCTATCAATTTTAACTTTCTTGTCGCTAAAATTATTTTCTTTTGCATATTCTTTTAATATTTATTGCAATAATTAATTTTAATTAAAAAAAAATGTTTTCTTGTCGCTAAATAGTTTCTTGTCACTTGTTGTCGCTAAAATAATTCTTGTTGTCGCTTCTTGTCGCTTGTTGACGCTTGTTGTCGCTAAAATTCTTGTTGTCGCTAATTAGTGAGACCGTCAATTACTGTTCTTTTAAGCGTCTCATTGATACCGATCATATCCTTTCGGAATCCAAAGTATAAACAAAAACCACAAAAAATATTATAATGAGATTGAATATTTTCAGATGTATGTTTTATTTTGTAAGTTAATATTATAAGCACAAAAGAAGGGCTTTTATCTGAATACTTATATATCTCCCAAAAAGTGTACTGCCTGTAAAGAAAAAAATCCCACCTGCATCAAACAGCATTGTCAGGGAATTTTCTTTATTGGAAAAATATATTTGATCAGTGTTTTTAGACAATGAAACCCCCCTTTTTTTGATGATCAATAAATTTGAATGTGGATATATAGATAGAACCCACCCTTTAATCTGGGTTGGGAACACCCTTTTAAAAATGGCTGGATCTGCATGCCCCTGTAATTTAATATGAGGCATTACATGCACATTACCTGTTAATGGGGACGAAGTCTGTATGAATTATTTTTTTGTAATTACATATTTGTTAAAAAAAAAAACGAAAATACTGTAACGTTTAGGAAATAACTGTATTGTATTTTAAGCTCCGACGGCATCAATTGGGGATTTAATGGTCGCAAATTAAGTTTACTGGCGATGCGTTAGCGTTAGTTTCTAATGAAACTGACAGAAAACAACGTTAAAACATGTATTTAAAATCTGTCATATGCCGTCTGTGCTTGCGCGTATATCCCATAGCATCAATTGTCAATTGATGCCATGTAAGAAAGTGACGTTATCCAATCAAAAATGAACGTTTTTTTCATATCAAGGAATTATTAAAAAATGAAATTGGTATTCTAATATGACGTGCTTCTTTAGCTTTGTAAACAACACTGTGATAAAATTCTCGATAAAATATACTTAGCGCAGACTCAGAGATATACATAATAATGGCTGTTACAATATACTTCCCGCGTAAATCTACATGTATTGGAACCTATTTGCAGACTCTCTGTCGATTTTATTGTTTTAAAAAGGACAATTAGAAAACGACAAAATATCTTTTTTTCTTATTCGTATGCATAATAAAAAGAAGTAATGCACAAGAGCTGGGAGAAATCAACGAAATAAAAATTAAATAAAATTCTGCGAAAGTCTATTAATCTTTTTGGCGCATTTAAGTCATTTCAAAACATTACGTCATACAAATGAAACCGCTAAAGTTGAAAGTTTTCTGTTGCGTAAACCATCGGAATTCGTATGATATTGTATTACAACTGATTTTTGAGGTAGGTTTTGTTTTATTTTCTATTCTATTGCATTATTCACATATTTACTCGTTACAGCAAGGCAACATGGCGGCTCCTTAGTTACAAAATGTCAACTTTGGATTTAACGGAAGCTTACGAGAAAAACATGTAAATCAAAAATGGCAAATGTTGGGTTTGAGAATTTAAAGAATTCAAAAGTTTTTTTTCTAGCAGTTATTCACGAACTAACCTACGCAGGCTACATATTTATAAAGATATTTGAGCTTTATTTAGCAGAGAGTAAAAAAGAACAGCCACACACACAGCACACCCACCCTTGCTTCAGTTTTTTAATGACCATATTTGTCCTATTAGAATCGAAATAATTCATGGAAGCCATATATTGTTGGAAATTTACACATGGCCTGGGCCATGTGTAAATTTCCAACAATATATGGCTTCCATGAATTATTTCTTAATTGCGTTCCTTCCTATTTTATACTAGACTGATATATAAATATATATTTTACTCAAACATGTCAAAGTTTCATACAAACGAGACCGAAAAAAGGAAGTACATTGTAGATTTCTGCGCAGATACGGGAATTCAATACATGACATCAAAAAAATTGAAAGAGTTCATTGGTCATGTTAGTACAATAAAAATTTTGTGAAAATTTTGCTGATTTTTTTTTTTTTTTTTTTAATTTTATTGATTTTTCTACTGTTATTGGGGACTTTATCCCCATATTAATTGAACACTTCTGGTACGGTTAGTAACTAATTGTGAAGGCAGAGATGTAGAGTTTTCTCCCTTAGTCATCTATTTTTTTTTTTCATTTATAACAGACATACATCATATCATGTACAAAATGATGTATGTAGTTCCTGAAATTGGCATGTGTTAACAATTGCTCCAAGCCATTAATTTCCTACTGAAATAACTTAGACGATTCCATCATGTCCATAAGACTGTACTTTGCCCAGACACATCTTGGAAATTTTACTTGTATTTGTAAAAAAATCTGCTGAATTGAACATCATTTTATATATTCTCAGGTTTTTATTTATGCCTATAAAGGTAGATCTTTTTCAGAACATCTATTTTGGTCATCTTTCAAAAATACTTTTTTTTTTTTTTATCTTAAAACATCATGAACATGAACATTAAACCAAGTATCTATCATTCAATGTACAACAAAACATCTAAAACTTGAAATTCAAATAGTAAACTATTGAATAATTAAAGATGTACTTAAATAATTTTAGGTTAATTTAGGTCTTTTCATGTAAGACTTCAATAGCTCATCATGCTCATAAAAGGTCATGTACCAAATTCCCCCAATGTGTACCAAAATTTTAGCTGATTCTAGATTTCTCTATTTGATTTGAAATCCAAATAATACCGGTGCAAAAATAAGGTAAAACTTATGCCTTGTTCACACGTTCATTTAATTTGAATTGAATGCTAATCGAATTCGCAAATCGCGTTCACACATTCTTCTTTTTTTAAGCCAAGATTTTGGGGATCAGGACCCCTCCCAACCCCTCCCCCATGATCAAATTAATTCGAATTGGCTAAATCTCAGTGGCCATGGTGGCGGATCCAGCCATTTTAAAAAGGGTGGGTTTCCAACTATATGCTCCCATTCAAATGCATTGGTCGTCCAAAAAAAAGGGGGGTTCCAACCCCCGGAACCCCCCCCCCCCCCTGGATCCGCCACTGAATCTCATTATCCAATTCCCTTTCGAAATGCATTTTTGTTAATACGAATTAAAAGTTAACGTTGTTCAGACAGTAAAGCGAATTTGATGCGCATTGTAATTCGAATCAGAATTTGTGTTTGGACGTGAAACGTTTCAAATGCAAATTAAACTATTTTGAATTAGTTAATGAAAATCTCATTAATTTACATGGTTGATTAAAAATATATTGATTGAATTGAAAAATTAGCTATCAACATGATCAAGGTTATCTATTAACATGATTAAGTTCAACAAAGTTACTGCCCAAAGTTTTCAAGAATTCTAAAGTGCCCACTAAAAATAAGAATATTTATGGTAACAAAACTGTAACCACAGATTAAGAAAAACAGATAATACAACTCATGAAATTATCTGTACATGCTGTAATAACACATGTATGTTATTTTACTCTAATAACTTATTTAAATTACACCATTGTACACCTTTACCATTCAAAGGAGAATACTAACAGCTCCTGACTTGACAGACACATAAAGAATGGACTAATAGAACCTCAATTTTCCATTAGGTTATCAGTCGATGTTTAAAATCATTAATGACATGTCAACTGCAAATGTTTTTTTATTTGATAGGAGTTATTGTGTTGACATATTGAGAACAGATGTGGATATGTGATTCAGAAGCAATGACAGAATATTTCGGAACAATTTTCACTTTCCTGTCCTTTCTTGCTCTGACAGCATGTAGGGTACCAGGTAAGGTTCATCTATCTACAAGTCATTGCTAGTAACTTAAATGTATGGTACCTAGGTAAAGTTAAGCTATTACACTTACTTGTAGGGCACCAGGTAAAGTTAAAGAATTTCATTCAAGAAAAGTACAAAATGATATCAAAGAATAAAATGAAGAACTATAAATCTCCTGTGTTATATTTGTATATTAAAGGTAACATTGGGAAAATATGAAGGTCACCAAAGTTATATTACAAAACAGAGGTGAAATATTTTAAAAGGATATTCAAGCTCATATTAAGTGGAAAGCGACCAAAAGACAAACTACTGTACACAATACACATAAAAGACAAACTACTGTACACAAGACACATAAAAGACCAACTACTGTACACAATACACATAAAAGACAAACTACTGTACACAATACACATAAAAGAAAACTAAAGACTGAACAACATGCATCCAACCAATACATGTAGTTTGAGTGATTTCATGTACTGTTGAAGGTGAGCAGATTCTGCTCAACATGGGCATGATTTGGCACCTTTCATGAAGTTGTCATCTTTCTGTGGACAAAACACATGATCAATTATATATAATACATATATTACATATATATTCTAACATTGATAGGATTGGATTATCGGCAAGGACTTTAAAATTGATAATTTAACTATCGAGATTGGATAAATCCGATAATCCACGAGTGATTATGTAAGAATCTGTTTCTCTAATGATTAAAAAATAAATTTTCTTTTTTTGTTAAACGAAAATCCCCTTCAAGTGCCTTTCACATTCCACAAAGTTTTCAATTTCATTAACACCTGTTAGCATACTTTGATTCATCCAGCTAGCTAAAAAGGTTATGACCCTTAAAATCATCCAATGATCTTTTTAGATCACTTTTGATTAAATTTTTTTGCCGGTATACAATGGGTTCAGAAAGGGATAAATTTCTGTAGAATTAGAGAAATGTACTTATAGCTAAAAAAATGTATGGCATAAGAATTGTTATAAATGATTAATAATTAAACCACTGGTATTTTATTATTTAAGAAATATAGATACAAAATACAATGAATTGTTTTAGTTACAATAATTATATACAATACATATTTATCAAGTATAAATCGACATTATAGACATCATAAATATCTTGTTTCAAAAAATTGAATTTTTCATTGTAGTTGTGACACTGAGGACAAAAGAAAATTGTACGACCTACATTCTAGTACACAACGTCTTACAGATTGAATGGTTTGCCGACATGTTATTAAACTGTACTGTAGAAGTGGATACCATTAAAACATTATCTGCATATGAATATTTGTGTATACAGCCTAAAACTTTGTACTTTCCTAAATGTATTGCTAAAGTTACAGTTTATGAGAAGTTCACCTCAGATCCACCAGTCATGGTAAGTAAAAGATCATAATCACTGTTGGGGGAGGGTTGGCACTTTTTTTTGCTATTTATAAGTAATCCTGCATCTTGTGAATATTCTTCTAAATTAATTGGTATCAATACATTCAATATGGGGTTCTTGTTTGAATTGATTGATATTTTGTTGTGTTGGGATTTTAATAAACTTATACATCTATTTCATTTGGTTTATGGTGGATATTGTCTCATAGGCAATCAAACCTGATCCATTTGTTTTTGATATTAACATTAGATTTATTTAATGTGTGTTTTTAGAATATTGGTAGTTAGGAATCTTGTGGTTATTTTGACAAGATAAAAGTCCCTGAACATCAGGAATTTTGTAATATATTTGGATAATTCAATTCCAATCATACATACACATTCATTTGTTGTATAAATTAGTGATTCACTCGCATGAAAAAAGAAAAGGAACACACAAATCTACAATGAAAAAGCATTGACACAAAAATTATATGGTACACATGTATATGTAAAAATGGTATACTGTGGATTCATTTTTATTCGTGGTATACCAATTTTCGTGGGTTTCGTGGGTCACAGCGAACCACGAATTTAAGAATTCAACGAAGAATAATCCCGAGAAATGTGTATGGAGTTGGATGTTTATTTCCGGTTATGTTATGCAGTTCTAGTATAGTGTTGACTAGCGATAAACATTGTAACATAACACGTGATTTTTATTGAAAGAAGATACAAGTTTTTTGATTAAATCTATAATAAATATATCGAATATCAGTTATAATTTACTTTTTAAAATTGATTAAAACTGTTCATGGAAAATAACTGCAAGTTGTTAATTACCGTGTCATAGTTTGGTTTACCTGTGATTAAAAATCAATAGGATTAAGTACGGGGATATTGCCCGTAGGTAATATTGTTTATGACAGGAACATTTATTTTCACACCTTATACTTATATCGCTGTTTATTATATCGTGATTAGGGAAATTAGCTTTCAATCATAAAGTTTTGAATGCCTTATAGAATTCAGACAAGAATTTATATAAATTGTAAAACAAACAAATAATTAGTTGTCTCTGCCCATTATTGTTATCAATGAACACTTTAACCTAGAATGACCAATTAAGCGAGGATTTTGACAATTCAAAACTTTTTCAATGAATTCCTTCTTTTTTTGGTTTTTTTTTTATTATTGATCGAACCAAGGATGTTATATGATCTCCTAAATCAAAAAGAAATCCACGAATTACGTATCTAATTTTTTTTGTTGTAATCAGTGATCCACGAATTTACGTATACCACGAAACGTCTTTTTTTCTCTATCCACGAAAATTGATACCCACGAAAATAAATGAATCCACAGTACACATTGCTGGATCAAAATTTTATGACAGCATTATTCACATGTCATTAGACAGTCAGATGTAAGAAAACTATTCAGACAAGCAACCGTACAGGCATGTTTTTAATCCAATCTAAACAAATCATAAAAAAAGTATGATGTATCTATTTTTTTTTCTCGACAGACACGTAATTGTGTGAACAACCTGGATCCTACATTTTGTACCCTAGGAAACAACCCATTCCTTATCAAGTTTGAGGCTCAGCAGAAATCTGGTGCCCACGTTGTTTTCAGAATAGAAGGCAAAAATGGACAGTATAGTACAGGTAATGTGTTGTTATTTGAAAATAAATTTTGAAAGTCTGTTTGTGCGATAACTTACTCATTGACCTTATTTATCTGTTTTAAAATTTGCAATATAAAAGACAAAACAGTTCGATACAAATTGTAAATAAAGTGTGTGTATGAGAATTGAGAATTTTGCTTATGATATAGAGAAGTGTACAGGGGCGTAGCTACCCGGAGGCACGACAGCACGTGCATCCACGTCGTTTTCACAACAACAAAAAATGATGAGTTGGTCAATCGGAATCGGAGACTTTTGGTGTCTTTTCCGTCTATCCCGGATATTAGTTTGACAACCTAGTTACAAGTGTTGATGGAGCTGTTCATTCAGAAAAAGATCGTAGCTCTGAAGTTGCGTGCACATTGATTCGGCATGCAAAAAAAGAAATGGCAAAATAAAAATTTATAAATTGAATGTTAAAGGAAACAACTATGTTGTCACTTTTTTTAATTGATGAAATATCATTAAATAACGACATTTGGTTTCAAAATAATTGGTTTTTTTTGGAGATTATGACAAAATAGGAAGGTTACTTGTATCTTTTACAAGATTTTTACTTTTGAATTTGTAATACTCAGTCTAAGATATGTAGTTTTGGAGCACATTTTACAGTGTACAGTTCATCAGTTTGGAATGAGATGTACCAATCGGCATTAGAATTATCAGATCCCTTCGATATAGTGAAAATATGCCGAGGTGATGTGGTTGACAGACTACCGGAGCCAATCACCCTGCAACCACGCCAAAACAGTATTGGAAAGTCTCATTATTTTTTGCGTTCATAGACCATATATGATAAGGCAACTGGAGAGTGGGGTCGCGTCAAGTTATCAGAAAAATGCTTCTTTGTGCTGTATCTGCTTCATCGTGTTGTAGGAAATATCACAAACGAACAAATCTCAATATTGTCTGAAACATCCGAAACTGACCTAGCATGTAATTTTGACGAATTCTATTGGGAGGTCGCTCGATGCCGAACACGTTCGCTGTTTTATAACATCTCACGAGTGCTACCATGCCATGATGGTCCTGAGATCTATCAGTCACGGTACTACGTATGTAATTGAAAACAAATGTACGATCAACAATGAACAACGAAAGTTACATAGCATTACTGCATATTCATAGGGATTTCAGTGTGAATGTTGACAAAGTAATAGAGAAGTTTGTTTCTGGCCAGTCAGGGGCGTAGCTGAGTTGAAATAAAGTGCAAGCATATATCGCAGAGCGGATGGAGGCGAAAATTTTTTTGGACCATTTTATGATGAAAATGATAAATACCCTATCTGTTTCTTACTATACCATATTTCAAGAAACGATAGTAACATCCTAGTGGGTTTCGTAATTTGGAAACCCGGGAACAGATAAGACACAAAATGACAAGCAAAAACTTTCAACATTGAAAACTAACTACAGATGAAAAACCATTGTCATTTCGTCCAAAAGACTATCGAAATCGAACGGCTACTATTTTGATTTCTACCGGGGTTAAACTTTGTGTCGTGATTGTAGTTGCAAGTACAGACACCGCCAGACACGATAATCCGGAAAGACTAAAGACTATCCGAAATTCAATTTCAGGATATTTTTTTTTTTTTTTTTGTGAAAAACATGTGCAAGCAAATGATTTTTTGCGTAAAGGCAGCTACGCGCCTGCCAGACCCGAAGAGCAGATTTTGGACAATTTTGAGTAAATTCTGTATCACAAATATGTGTTGTTTATGTATTACTATATTCAGAAGATTTATTAATAGTTTTACATTCATAAATTTTTATCTACATATAGCTGCTCTTTTAACCGTCCTATGACCGAAAACCGAAAAAAAAAAATTTGCTGCATAATAGGGTCCCAAAATTTTTTTGCCTCGCTCCGCTCGGCAGTAGTTGCTTCCACATTGTTTCTTTCTAGCTACGCCCCTGGTGTATGTATCAGAATTCCTAAGACAGAAATTTGTGTAAATCTTTCAAGGAAAAGATTTTTTTTTTCTTCAGAGGATGATGACGATGATGATGACCACAGTGCTGATGCCTTAGTGACACAAATTGTCTTAGCTGTTGGTTCCATAACTACATTCCTAGCCATTGTCATTTGTATATTTGTCTCCTGTCGACATTCCAGATACCGTAATTGTGATTCAGCATCCGAGAGATCATCTCCAAGAACTGTACAAACAGAGATGGCAGAAGGGGAGGTAACTCGTCCAGGTTCCTTGCCAGAACTTGACAGTTTGATTGGAAGTAAAAATAAACAAACAGGTAATGAAAAAATATTGAACATTTAAGAAATTTCAAAAGATTCTCATAATGCATAATAAGAATTATCTTGAATATATAACTACACAATAGACCACACTAATACTAACGACTATCTTCCAAATATCACCAAAAAATTTCTCATCTGTGTCATAGGCTATCTTAACTGTTTTCATTTATTTAGGTCAGACTCAATTATCTATCCATTGTAATGTAATACATATTTATTATTTTCACTGAAGCGGCGGCCAGGTCATTATGATCCAAACTTAGAAAGTAAGATACAAACTATTCTCATTAACTGGGAAATAGAAGTAAAGTCACTTAGGACTTATTCCAATGCTGGCAGTAAACATACTAGCCAAATTGGGGTGCAGTTTAGGCTACGAGGAATGTACACAGCCATGTCGGTCGTTAGGAAAAAATGGGAATGCTTATTTTGATGCCTTCTGTAAAGAGACTGCCACTCTCTCTGCAAGTTATAAATTCTAGCAAATAAACTGTAGCAACAAACCTTTGGAGGGGTCTGTAGGTAGGATATTTGAAGACAAAATTTCTTTCCCCAGTTGCAATCCAAATTTCCCAAATATTTATTGAAGAATGTCTCTTTTACAGGACCTATCTTTTGTTTTAAGAACATATCCTGAACATGCATGCATTTTTGCCACCCCACTTGCAAGACCCATACATTATAGTAAGCATTAAATGACCCCAGCATGACAAAATGTGAAACAATTCATATCTGAAAACAACAGCCTGATTTTTTTAAATTGTTTATTGAAGAACATTGAGTACAGTCTTTACTATAAATTAATGAAAAAATGTTGACTTTTTTAGTTTCATTAATGAGCCAACCAGGTCAGAGAGACACACCTCCACCTTCCTACTGGGATGTTTTGGTAGATGATGCTGTTGTAAAGTGATAATTCAATTAATCCTTTTTGTATGATAAAGTGATGATTTGTATGTGAGAATCTGTTTTTGTATGAAGTAACTTGTGTAACAACAATGAACAAGAGAATTGACAACAAATATATGTGCTGAACACTGGTTTACATCATATCATGTTTTTTTTTGTGCAGGGTTGTAGTTATTTTTCATTAAATCTTTCAATCAGGATATAGTGATGATTAAATAGTTCAAATTTCCTCCAGAACCATATAACAATAGGATAGATATGAAAAATATTGGTTATGAAGGCAGGTCTTAAAAAACATTTTTATATTATAAAACCACAATGTATGTCATACTTTGTAAAACAAAGTTAAAATAATATCTACACTTGTCTACTGTTGAAGTCCATATATTGCCTTCTAAATGTTTTGTCCATTTAATATATATTCTAGATTGAGTTATCCACGTCTGTATAATTATTCTTCTAGTTTATCTCATATTGTTTACACATGATATTTTTGTTGTTGTACTTGGATTTTTCAAAACATAGTTATGGCCAAGGTACAATCGTAGTGGCTATGTAGCTGCTATCAATATCTATGTATCAACTAGTCTATAGCTACACGTTCAATAGTCAAAATCTAAGTAGCACTCCATAGCTGCTACGATATTGAACTCAACCCTGTTCTACTAGTCAAATAAAATTCCATGTAATGACACGTTGTATCAAACATATCATTTTGAAATGTAAAATTGTTATTTGTGGGTAGTTGCAATTTTGTATATATCTACTCAGTGGTTCTGTTCATGAATGATGTTTGTTATTTTAATTATATGCTTGTGTAATTTACAAATTTGTGCTTTTAGATTCTTTTTTAATGTTAGATGATTTTTTTTACATGGGAGCAAGCATGCACAGTCTAAAACACAAATCAAGCCAACTTATACTTATAAGATACAACTGACCGCACATGATGTAATTTCTATGAAGACAGAAGTGATATTTGCCGAAGTCGAGAATACATATTTTCAATTACTATATTGATTGTGCAGTGTTATTATATAAAATTTCAAAATCTACTATTCAAAGAACATTTTGCAATACATCAATTTAGATTAATGAGAGACAATATTTGAGGACTTGAATTTTGATTTAAAAAGTGTTCAAAATAATCAAAAATGAAAAGCATCCCCGTTTTAATGATATTGAATAGGTTAGAGAGGAAAACTGTAAAAAAAAAATATATGCCATCAGATCAACCACTTGATCAATTTTGTGCATTGTATGCGTTTTTGATAAGACCTTCTTCAAAAAGTTTTAAAAATAGTGGCATTTAATTCTGACCGTCACCTTCAAGTTTGTGAGCAGTGTAGCTCTCTTTTATAAGTATAACTGTAATGCAGATTTACATAGTAACTCAAAGAGTTTGAGATGAAATCAGTAATAGTTGATTAAATAAGATACAATAGTGATCAGTTTGTTATATTGTCATTCACAGCACAATAACTGTTAGGGGACTATTAAGGATATTTGAACTAAAAATGTCTCTCTGATATAACTCCTAAGCTCTTTTATGTTTATAGTGATTTATAACCTTGCCTGCTTGGTTATAACTATACTTTCATAATAGCATCAAGGACTTAAATACTCAGTTCATTTGAATTAAATTATTACCTATTTTGAATGTGTCTTGATAATTGATCATGAGAGCTTGAGCTTTTCAAGCCAAAAACTCTATTTATAAATATTTTCCTTGTGCAATTTCTGTTTCTTTAATATGCAACATCAAAATATGTTTTTAATTTAAGTGTTTTGTTGTTTAATTGATCTCATTAGTTGTAAGAAAGTTCCAATTTAGTCATAATTTACATAAGTGTTCATTGTTATTGATGTTTATTTATATATACTACAATTTTGTCCTTATTTACATGTGTTTTTTTATTTATTTTCATTTTATAATTTAAGACTTATTTTTTATCAAATTACTTTGAGTATTTTGATATTGATTAATATATTAAAAATACTTAGAAGAAATTAATGTCGTTTCATTTATCATTTGGTCATTTATCTCGGTACTAAAAGCTCCCTCGCACTTATGTCACCTTTATAGTGTGTGGACCTGTTTTAGAAAAAGGCTTGATTTAATATCCTAGCTATATAAAATCATCTGTGATGAATATGATTTGCAAAGCTTATCCAGTAGCTATGCTTATTATGTGATGTCAGTTAATATTGGAATGAGTATATAAATTTATGTAATACCAACGATATAAAGTATCATAACAAAGTATAACTAACTATATTTATATTCCAGATGCCCATTTCTGGATAAACTGTTTTCAAGCTATAACATTTAAGGTTTTGAACCGCCTTGATTGTTTTATGGAAGAGTGCCTGCTTCGAAAACTTGAAGTCATGAATTCAATTCCTCACAGAATTAAACTTTACAAGGACTTCAAAATTGGTATTTACTGCTGTTTAAAGCAAGGTGCACATTATGTGGTATATGGAATGATTGCAAGGGGTAAGGTTCAGTTTAGTAGGTTTCATCTGTCCTTAACCTCATTTTCATGGTTCATTGGTCAATTTAAGGTTTTGTGTTTTGGTCTATTTTCAAGTACTTTAAGCAAGATGTCAGCTAATAGTGATTGTAAGGTCTGCATGTCTATTCAATAGAATGTATCTGTTTGAACAGCGGTAAACTACTTTTGCCTTTATTGGCCTCAATATTGTATTGAATACAAAATAACAACTGAAGATATCATGTTTATGCAATATTTTTAGGTAAACCTTTATCCTTAAGACTTTCAACATAAAAATCAATGGTTGGTTAAGGTAACACGATACCGAATGACGTTACGCCACGAGTTATCGTTCCTGACGTTATCGAATAACGTTCACACATACAAGCCAATGCAGCAAAGTGATTACATAATAAAGAAAAAAATATTTTTGATAATCATAACTATGTGACATTTTTAACGGTTACTTTTTCTAAATGCAGAGTGCCGAGAGTTTTGATGCAATACGTAACGGTTAACTTTTCGACATAGATTGTTTTATCGTTTTCCGGCAATTCTTCTGCTCATTGTTAACCTTTAAAAATGTATTACTTTACTTTTACTTTTAATTCATATTCTGTTTCTTTAATATTTTAGCATCTGGACGATTTATCTATATATGTTCTTACTCTTAGTTTATTTTTGCAATAAAAACTTTGTTCTTACTCTTAGTTTATTTTTGCAATAAAAACTTTTTCATGATGCACGCCGTATCCCAATGAAATTTTGTTTTTTTGAAAATAGAAATCTTGTCTATAGAAACTTAGGATGATGTGTAAAAAAACGGGGAATTGTACAACTATTAATTGGTGTTATAATGGTAGTCAAAAACACCGCTCGGGCAAAATGGAAAAAGGAAATTTATCTGGATGAGAATACGGATAGAATAAGGCAAAAAAGCACAATACAAGCAGACTTTGAAACTCATACAGAAAATAGTTTGTTAGTATGGAATGTAGAAAAGCGGTTTAACTTGGTTATTTTGCCGAATAACATTTCCTGTGTTCCAAGTGTAAACATTCTCATTGGTCTGTACAGAGTAAATCCGATATACTTTCGGAAACATTTTAAAAATAAAGTGCTAGCTTCGTAATATCATAGAACAAGTCTACACAGGACAGACAGCAACATAAGAATGAGGCCCGAGAAAGTTACCGTAGGCTGAGAAATACATTTGAACTTGATTCGGCAAACATTTAAAAAAAATAAAATCAGGTCCCGTTAGAGTCTGATTAATGCCAGTCCCAAGTATCCACTTGCATCTATAAATATTTTTGTGTGATTTGAGTTGGAAATGATGTACATGTACAAGATCGGAGACAAAATGACTGATAGATAATTAACATAGTTGCGTTTTTAGGTCATGGGTGGCATATTGCTCACATGATATACCGTCATTTTCCAGTGTTAGTCCAAATTTTCTCAACCATCTTCCCGGATCGCCTCTATTACAAAACTTATCTCTTATTGTATTAATGTTAACTTGTTCTCGTCCTGAACATGCATGACATATTTGCCACTGGACGTTTAAGCAACCAACAATCAATCCTACAATTTACACCCGTCACTTGAAACTTCAGTTGTTAAAATTTAAATCATTGCCTCTATTTTTTTCAACGAAATCGACAAAGTTTACGAATATTTACGCAAAAAGAAATATCTACGTTTCCGCTTGCTAATTATGGAAGTGGGGTAACATGAAACTTTATTTGTAAAAGTACAAGTACAAATAAAACAAAAAAATATATGGAACATGTCATTTGTACAAAGAATGATAAATAGAGATATGGGATTTGCAATTAATGAGATAGCAACATCTGGACATTTAACGACATTAAAACCAAAGACATCAAGCAAATTGTGACTAGTGGTAATTGGACGAGCATCTTTTTATTTCTAATTTGTAGTTTAAGTAAACGTTGACCCCCTAAATTGGAAAGTATAATTATCACAGTAACATTTCAGTCTCCTAGTACATATGTGTTTAAATCCTAAAACTTTTGTTCTTCTAGAGAAAATTTACTCGGAATTATTATAGAATGCTTTTTTTCTCCGCGTCCGTTCTACCGTCAATCCCGCACTTGGTGTATATAGGGTTTACAGTCTTTTTGCTTCAGGTTTAAATTATGTACCTGGTGTTACTACTCATATTAAAAGTGCGCATATCGTCTGGATTTTCCTTATTTTTTGTTCATGACAGGTTGCTGAATTAGGCGTTTTGATAAAATATAAAAGGCACGCAGACTCAGGCTTACATCTCCTACATGTGGAATTTCAAGCTGAAACTTTTATATTTCGCATTTGCAATTTGTTTTACTTATACAGAATGCATATATGATCTCAAGATTTGTTCGTAAATAATTTTCCACAAATGACACTGTGAAATTTTGCATACAGTTTGCAAGGTTTGTCCGACTTGTTGAGCAGCCAACTCACACATTTACACCACGCTAAACCAATGTGTGTAGCAAGTCAAGAATATGACGGCTGTTTATCTATCATTCTTTTAATGTATTTGAGCTTATGATTTCGTCATTTGAAAAGGGACTTTTAAGTTTTGAATTTTTTCTTTGAGTTTTGTTATTTTATTTTTTAGAATGTGCATTTTATCAGGATCATTATTTTCCCTCATAATATTCACAACTAACAGAATGTTAAACCTTTTTTGACTGGTGCATCAAATGTGTCTTTTATTAACAACTGTTTTCAAAATTGTATTGTATCGTCCCGAACATGCATGAACTATTTGCCACTGAACGTTGAAGAACTATCAAAAACCGATCAGTTATAAAACTGTTAACTGAATCAAATTTTTAAAGTACTCTAGTTCTGCATGGATGAAGCAACGACACCACCATTGTCTTAAATGATGGAGTTAAAAACTCAGTAATTCAAATGAATCCCACGTTAAATTTTTCATGTTATTTTCACGTGAACTTTACAAAAATATGAAGGTATTCTTCATGATTTTAATTAATTTTTTTAATCATCTTATTTTGAAAATTTACGTGAATTTAACGTGTACCTGATTTATGCATGATTCACGTGGAACCAACCAGTTCAAGCAAGTTTCAAGTATATGCTCGTTGTGAAAATCATGTGAGTGAAATTTCCAGGTGCAGAACGAAATAAATTATATCAGCAGAATTGTGTATTTCATTACTAGGATATTTACGAAACCCGACAGCGGAAATAAAAATAAAATAAACACCATTCAGATCCCGACACATATTTTGTTTTCAATATCTCTGAGTAGTAATACCGTAACGTTACATTCTGTATTCAATAACGTCACACGTTTTCGGTCCAATTCTAATGGTATCAATCAACTTTGAAGCCATTTATCTCAAAAACAAGGATGGTGACATATGAGTTTCTATACATGTATGGATTCAGTATGCAATTCTGGATATTATGTTAGTTTTTTTTTTATTTTCTCCGTATATAAGAACATAGCCATCCATTGGAAAATCTAAAAAGTTAAGCCGAAAAAAAGGCATTTCCCCTATATACCTAGGTAAATTTGTCGCCAAAATTGACGTTTTCCAATGAAAATACCAAGAAAACAAAAATGGTGACCCCCATTTTTTATTACATATTCCGATGTAACTTGATTCAAAGAACACGTGTGCCAAAAAGTTTGGAAATCGGGAGATATGCCATTCGGTATCGTGTTACCTTAATTAAGTCGATGAGACTTATCTGTGTGTGAACTTTTGTTTGTTCTTGCGGTTTACCACAGGTTAAGTTAGGAAATTTAAATTACATAACCCAAAGGTAGCATTGGGAAACTACTAAAACAGATCCAAAAGGTTAAATTATTTATCCAAAAGGTAACATATATGAGAATATATGAAGGTCACTAAATTTTTATTACAAAAGGGAGGCCAAAATATACCAAAAGTGTATGTATTCAAGCTCCCAGGTCGTCAACAAACTAACAAAGTCATGGCAAAAAAAAAAATGAAAAAACAACCAATAGACAAACTACAATATGTAATGTACACAAAACACGACAGAGAAAACTAAACACTGACGAGCACGAACCCTACTTAAAACCAAGGTTGATCTCAGTTGCTCTGTAAGAGTCAACATACCCTTCTTCACATGGCACATATCACCTACTGGAATTCTGGTCTTTCATAAAATTAGGAATATATATTTGAATAAAATTCATAAATTCCTGTATTTTCCTACATAAACATATATATAAAGTACAAAAGTCTTGGATTGAAAAGTATTAAAGTATTAATTTGGCTTGTTTAATTTTCATCAATTTTGACAAAATGTTTGCTTTGATCCATTGACAAAAATATAAAATTTCAAAGTACCACCCACTTTATCAGAACAAAATTCGTTGGTTATATAACGGTATGACAAACACCAATTTTGATCATTGAGAAGCTTATTATTTCCTAAGCAAAACAACGTGATTTAAACGCTTAGCTGACTTTTACAGAGTTATCTCCCTTTAGTGATAGGTACAACCTTATTTATCTAATGTTGATTAAAAGACCCTAGATGAACCTGATGTATAACATAAAGTCTAACATCATTGTATCACATCTAACAAAATCGCTCTCCACCCGTAACTGTAAATTGACTGTCTTTAATGATAATTACTCGCCTGATCCTTATGAACTTAACATATCACAAGATTTCCATCTCAATACACATATGATGCAGGATGATTGCAAAACTTAGTTACTTCCTCACTTCTTCTTTTTCCGGGCGTATGACATTTGCGCCGATTTTGAAAATTTTCATTCTTTCATTTGCGCCGATTTCATTTTTTCATTTGCGCCGATTTTATATTTTTTCTTAATTGGATTTACAGGTAAGTTACAGGTAAGTTCATACTTTTACATTGGCTGAGCACAGAGTATACAGACAAATCAAGTGACATTGCAATTGGTAAATGGCTATCCCAATGTTTCGGGTTACGGTTCCTTTCTCTAAATGAAATCGATGACTGCTTCACGTTTGACATTGTCTGACGCTCTTTCTGATGGCAAATGTCATACATTCTTAGACAACGTACAAGTACACATTCCATAACGGTCAACCAATTCGTGATGGCGTCCATAAATTAAAGAAGGGATTTTTTCAACTTCACCATTTGGAACTCTTGGTTTAATAGCTTCCTTGTGAGAAAATGCAAACTCTAGAAATGTCCCCACAAGTACGTATGCCAGACAAAGAAAAGAGACCTTCGTTATCGACAATTTTGCCAAATATAGAAGAAATAGAGACGAAATCATAAGAAAGGAATACATTAGATGTGTTGCCTATACATACTCGGCAAGAACAGATTTATGATTTGAATGGATTCCGTTTTTATGGATTTAAATGCTGCTACATATATTTTTAATTCGTCATTTTAGTATAAACAAAGTTCTTTTATCTTAGGTTTTTTACTTCTTGATTTTAAGCAGGAGACAACAGTTATATACATGTTTTGATTGACAATTCATAACACATGTACAACTGGCTAACGGAAGAAGTCTTTAATGATAAATGAAAATAACATTACTGGGATGGAGAGGTGTCTCATTGGCTCTCATACCACATCCTCTTATATCATTTCACCTGTAATTTACCTGTTATTTACCTGTAAAAAAATCGGCGCAAATGAAAAGAAAAATCGGCGCAAATGAAAGAAAAAATCGGCGCAAATGAAATGCAGATCGGCGCAAATGCAAAACGCCGCTTTTTCCATTCAATCATTTCCTTAGCTTTCAGTAAATGATTTTAAGTTCCTTATTTATAGATACAATATAAATGCTAAGTAAGACAATATTTTATTTATTTATGATATCTAAATATTTATATTGGATTAAAAAGACATCTTGACTACATGTAGTTTTGCATCTGTCCTATGAGTATACCCAGAATAACATCCCACCCATAACTGTCCTTTTGTATCAATATCCAGTGACACTGGATATATAATCCCCTGATCTCCCATTACCTTACATGCCAGTACATCTCCCTCCGCTGACAAGACATGTAAGGCAGAGTTGTTAAAATCACTCACGATGACATGACCTACTGATGTTATTAATATATCTGAAGGATGAAATAGGTTATCCCCTGAATTGACCTGAGAATGTCCCTGATAAGTCCACTTAACCTGTCCCTCCCTGTTAAGAACCACCATCCTCCCATTTTTACTAGAAGTTTTGTCTATAACCAGAATGTCATTGTTAACATTGGTTGTTATTCTATAAGGGATAGTAAATAATCTCAGTTTATGTTTATCATACTCATATGATTGTTTTGGTTTTCCATCCATTTCAAAGATTATAACTTTCCTACAACTTTTTTCTGTTATGTTGAATGGCTTACTTCCATCCTTAACACCCACTATAATCTCATTATGTTGAGTGACATGTATACTAAGTGGATACAATGGTGATAAATATAGGAAAGGTTTGATTTCTCCTGTCTTTGTTGTTAACAGACTGACATCGTCATACAAAGACAGGAGAACATCATTATTATCTGTTAATGACATGTCGTAGACCTGAACTGAAATATGTTTTACAGTTTTTATTGTGTCATCAATGTTAATTTTATGCAGAGTAGAGTCTTATGATTGGAAATCCAAGCTGTCTTGTTATCCATCATTAACACTCTATTCACAATGTTCTGATCTGTAGTGTAACTCTTGATAACGTCTAAATTCACATGTAGCAATCCCGTTGGTAGCTTTGTTTTTTGAAGTGACCCAAATAAGTTGGAAATGTTCTTCAAATTGTCCTTAGCAGGAATGAAATCTGTTGTGTCCTCAGGTAAGGCCTTAAAAGATGCATTTTGAATGTCCTTTTCGCTGAATTCTTGATAAGCACTGAACACCTGACCTGCTTGGTTTGATTCTAATATTTCTTGTATAATGCTTTGCTAATTAAGTAAATATTCTTTCACTTCCTCAATATTCTTCTCTTTTTCTGTAACAGATTTTTCTATTCTTTGTCTTTCATCTTTAAGTTGTTCTCTAAGTTCTTGAGCATATTTTCTGACTTCATCTAAGACCAACTTTTCTTGTTGATCAATTTTCTGAACAGATTCTGTGTAAACTTGTTCATATTTGGTTTTAAAATTCTTAACTTTGCTGCTTTCAATTTTACCAAGTGCGAATTTGTTAGAAAACTGAGATTCTAGTTCTTTAAGTTCACTCTTTTTTTCACTGCAGACTTTATCAATCGAATCCAGGTCATGTTTTTTGTGTGAATCAGTTATACATTCTGGACACACTAAGTAATCACATGTTCTGCAAAACATGCAATTCAACTTCCTCTTGTGAATCTGGCATGGAATATTGTCAGTTATAATTGTGTATTCAACTTCTTGTTTTGCTTCTGAACTTTTGACATCAACAATGTCATGTGTGAGAACTTTCAAATGAATTTTCTTACATTTCTCGCACATAAGTGTATTGCATTGTACACATTTCCATTTAATGTTTGTATCAGTTTCACACAACTCACACGGTTTAGGTATTTGTGCTCGTCTTAAGGATTGGGAAAACGCCATCTTGATTTAAAATAGCCTCTACAAATACATCAAAGATATTTAAATTCAAAAGTGAATCAGTGAAAATTTTTTTTTATGAATAATTGATATTTATATAATGCAGGCAAATTGTTGTTGCTTGTATTTTTATATCAGTGCATCATGAGATAGATTGTATGCCATAGGATATTAAAATTTGGTATCAACTCTCCAGATGTAGGTAGGAACCTCTCAAAGGATTTTATACAAAAAAGTTTTGAAATATCCCTTGGAGATCAATATCCTGACAAAAAGAGCAAATCAGCCACATTGCAAAAAACCATCACAATTTCTACCTCTCTTCCTTTTTGATAAAAATGAAAATACAAAATTACTGCTTTACATTGTTTATTTAAAATAAATTTGAGATCCGTACTACCTGCATTGAAAAGAGAGACAGTCAAACTCATGGACTGAAAATAAGCTGACAACGCCATGGCTAAAAATAAAAAGACAAACAGCTGACAAATAATAGTACAGAAGACACAACAGAAAACTGAAGACTAAGCAACACGAACCCCACCAAAAACTAGGGGTGATCTTATGTGCTCCGGACGGGTACATGTAAGCAGATCCTGCTCCACATGTGGTACCCGGCGTTATTCTTATGTTATTAAAAATCCGATAAATAGTCTAACTCGGTAGGTCACATTCGTGAAGAGGGACCAGACATATTTTTATGCTATTTTTATTTTTTCTGAGTTTATTTTATTCCCCTCGCCTCAGGTTGTAAGGTATACAATTGAGTGATTGATTGGTGTTTACGCCACTTTCAGCACTATTGTGCTATTCTCAGCCGTCAGTGTATATTGTTGGAGGTAGCCAAAGTGTCTGAGGAGAACCATGGCATTCAACAGGAATACTGACCATCCAATTAAGAGTGGAATCTAGATCACCAGCCACAAACTGGTTTCAAACTAAAGACTTCCATATCAACAGGCTAGTGATACACTAGTTAAACCTCTTACAACACTTAACCATCGATGCTATGAAATATATGTGGTAGGGGTCCAATCTGTCTATTTGTAACAAATCTATATTATGAGTGGTTGGATATAACAAAGACCTCGGGCAGAAAAACTGATAATACTAGAAAGTTAAGATTTGAGATAGACCTCTGGGACACTGAGACTCGGTATGGCAAGACCTTTCGTACTTAGAAGGATTATTTGTTGTTACATTTCCTTGATTGTGTTGAATTGACCGTTTTATTTGATACTTTCAATGGGTGTTACGAGACTGACCTTTTGTTTTAGTATTGTAACAATAAGTATTGAATTTGTTTTACAAAAAGTTATCACACTTGATAGGATAGTTTTCCATCATGTGTAGTTGTCCATATTGTACCAACATGTGTATATATTTTCTTATAAAAAGGTGATCATTCAATTACGCAAGAGGATAATAATTTGACTATGAGAGAGGAGGCATTATTGATGTCACTTTTTGAACGAGCAGAACATAAATATTTTGATCCTGGTCTTAGTGAATATAAAAATTCTGTTTGCCTATATATTCTGGCTACATCAACTATCCCATATCCCCTCTTCAGAATTACATTGTCGTCCCCTTATTACAGGTGATACATGTATTCTTTGTTTCTTGTTGTTAATGTGACCTTCCCTTTTCAACAAAATGTCTGGTGTGTGTTAAAAGAAGATTTTTATATCATTATTTTGTAAATCAAAATATTTAAACTGCCAATTGAAAATGGTGACTTTTCCTCCATACGTCTTTTCTTGACAAATATCTGATCAGCTCTTTGTGAATAACATTTCTACATTTTTCCGTAGAGACCAATCAACAAGGAAGTAAATAAGAACTTGTCTATACTTGATCCAGGTGATAACTTTAAAAATCTATCAACCTAAGCATACAAATACAACTGTAAATGTGGTATTGATTGGTCATAATTGTACTTTTATAGACAGATTTAAATATTTATTATTTGTTCTCAAATTGCTAGAATTGGATTATGTTTTTGTAAAAAAAAAAAACCATGACACATATTTACACTACATTTAAAAAAAGTTGAAAGGTTTAAGGGTTGTCAAGTGATCGAGTTGAAATTTCTTCTTTTGAAAACCACAGCAAATAAAATATCTTCAATAAGAAAGAAATGCACTGTTACACAATGTCTCCATATTTACACTAAGAATATGTATTAATCAATTGTTGTATAAAGCTAATAAAATTCATAAACTATATCAAGGTGTCCTGTGCATGCAATTTCTATAGTATATTATACCTGAGTACGGGTACATATTTTTATCCAAATATATATATATTTTAATATAATAATCTTTTAACTTAAACAGGTCGAGAACTCTAGATTTTCTGACGTCAGAATATATTTGCATAGTAATTTCCAAAAAACAAGGCCAATATGGCCTTGAAAAACTGACCAATCGACTAAATGAACTACAATGCATTGTGGGCTACTACGAGTAAACTACTACTTAAAACACGTGGAATTAGTGGGAAAACAGTCAATTAATTATATTGTCTGGGACTCTCATTACCAAAGTTTTTATTCTGCAAATACATTTAATGTAAAATATATAACGTAATCTTCAATTTGCATGCTCAGATTAAAAAAAATATTGTTTATTGGCTTCACGATTCGACTTTCTTTTTCGCCTTGCAAAAGTAGTTGAACCAGTTTTGTGCATTGTTATAAATTGAACCTGCATTAATTTCACGACATGACACAGTGAAATATCCAATGAAGTGACCACTGACCAGTAAAAAAATAATTTGAGCTCTTTTAAACAGGTCGGGACCACTACCTTATATGGAAATGCATAAATTAGCATACTTATGTTCTCGCACATGTAATTGTTTATTTACATGTGACGTAATTTATTTTTACCTAGGTTTTTGACCAATCAATAAATGAGTCACAATGCATGATGGACTACTACGTGTTTACAATCAACCAAGAACACGTGTTATTTACTGAAATACAACACATTTTTTCTGTTAAACCTGTATAATGTCATTGCAAAATCATTTCTGCCTAGAAAAACACGAAATTTTCATTGAAACACTTCTTTCTGTACTGAATGTGTATTTTTTTTTATCAGGACCTGAACTAATAGTAAGAACATCATAATATTCAGTATGCTAAAAAGAAGTGTTATGAAAGCGGCAGGGGCGGGTCCAGCCATTTTAAAAAGGGAGGTCCTAACCCTGGACAAAAGAGGAGAGGTTCCAACTACATGTCCCCATCCAAATTCACTGATCGTCCAAAAAAAGGGGGTTCATCCCCCGGAACCCCCACCCCCTGGATCCGCCACTGAGCGGGTACGGTATATAGCTCAATACATTTTATATAGTTTAAATTCATCCATCGATAATATCCGTTTGTTGCTAATTTTATCACAAAATATACCTCAGAGGTTTTTTTATCGTTCGGCTGCTGTCCTGTTGACATATGTAAAATATCTCCAATATTAAAAGTCTCTGGATCATAGTGGGTGCCATATTACCTATTAATTTTTTTCTAAAACGTGCTTTGTATATAGAAATAAGAAGATGAGGTATGAGTGCCAAATGAGACATCTTTCCAACAAAGACATAATCTAGTAAAGTAAGCAGTCATAGGTCCAATTCTGAAAAGTAAGCTATTAATGACTCAAATACTTGTGTAAAACAATCCAAACAAAAAAAAACCAAAAAAAAAAAAACCAGCCCAAATAAATATATAAAAGGACAAGAAATCTATCCCATCAAAAAAAAAATATATTGTATAGGAGCCTGTATTTCAATGGTTGTCGTTTGTTTATGTGTTACATATTTGTTTTTCGTTCATTTTTTTTTATATAATTAAGGCCGTTAGTTTTCTCGTTTGAATTGTTTTACATTGTCATATCGGGGACTTTTATAGCTGACTATGCGGTATGGGCTTTGCTCATTGTCGAAGGCCGTACGGTGATCTATAAATGTTAATTTCTGTGTCATTTTGGTCTCTTGTGGACAGCTGTCTCATTGGCAATCATACCACATCTTCTTTTTTTATTATAGATCCAACGCTGCAATTTTCACAAAACATATCAAATTTTCCACCTTGTCGCACATACATATTGATAAAATCATTACAGCTTATTTCTTATGCATGTGGAACAAAACTTTGGTTAGCTTGCTTGATTGTTTGTATATTGTACAAAATATAAAATATACAAGTTAAACTATGCCTATATATATATATATATATTGTTTAAAGATGTCAATCTTATTTTCAAAGCTTGTATAAACAACTATACAAACAAAGCAAGCAAGCCAACCAAAGTTTTACTTTGCAGGTTTAAGAAATCAGCTGTAATGATTTTATTCAGTTTGGCAAATGTCCGAGCCCGTTAAAAAACGAACAAACTGAATCGAAACTACAGTTGCTGACTTCACTACCTTAAAAAAAAGGGAACAGTTTGGAAGTCCCATATACTAAAATGTGACCAACAAAAATACTTATAAATTTTGTAAACACTGCCATGTATGTAAATATTTCTTCGCCTTTTTTACGAACACAAAATTCAAGGATCCCACATTTGCCTTTAGTTATCTATACGAACATTGCTGTACTCTTGAATATCAGCACCGGCTGTTATCGACGGCTTACTTTACACCAGTAAGTTTGTCTCATGGGTAATTGTGTTTTTTCGCTGTTGTTTCGTTGCTTCTGGTGGACAAATACATGAAATCTCTGTGCCATCATCAAACATGTTAATGGCTATATATCGGGTAATTCAAACCCTTTTTTCTTCACATAGAAACAACTCTTCGTTAATCTGAGCATGGAAGTAATACTTTATATCACGAACTATAAATGAGGATACACAAAATGAAAAACTAAGCGAAATTGTGAATCCCGCATTGCACGAAAAAATGTGTTGTATTTCAGTAAATAACACGTGTTCTTGGTTGATTGTAAACACGTAGTAGTCCATCATGCATTGTGACTCATTTATTGATTGGTCAAAAACCTAGGTAAAAATAAATTGCGTCACATGTAAATAAACAATTACATGTGCGAGAACATAAGTATGCTAAGTTATGCATTTCCATATAAGGTCCCGACCTGTTAAATGAAATTCACACAGCTGTATGTTCAATTCTAATGCTCATTCTTCATTTTCCTGAAACATTTAGGTAATAGAGAGTTAATGATGAAATAGTTGCACCGCGTAAAAAATTAGAAATTATCATGATATTGGTTAGTTTTCTCGTCTGTTTCCGGTAGGTTTACTAAAGCATTATAAGTCCAAATAACAGTTGTAAACAAAGAATTAGGCTATAATTATAAGTCAGTGTATAGAGGGTACTGCAATTTCAGTGCACATGCAATCGATAAAAACTTTGCAGACAAATCAAATGTTACAAATTTGAAGGAGCATTTAAGCTATATAATTTGGACAAATAATTTAATTCTATTTTTTTTAGGGTGACTCAAACATTAATAGAAGCAAAACAAAGTTGAAATCATTATTTGCTGTTCAGCAGTCAGTTTGGTTCAATTTTGAATACAAAAAAGCTAAAAACATCTCTGATATATGATTTTCTTGTCCCATCAGTGTGTCAAATATTAAAAACTCTTGTCATCTATAATTTTTTGTTGTTTCAAACTAGCACCTTTACTACTGTAGCATCAAATTTCAATGACTACCTTGTAGTTCCCATAGTCATGTCACAGGGATTTGTTACTATTTGCCGGGTTAACTATCCATGGAAACTCCTACAAAATCACGAGAATTAAATTTTTTTTTTGGGTTCCCATGGATAGTTAACCCGGCAAATAGTAACAAACCCCTGTGGTTAAATGATCGGTGCCTAAATAACAAATTTAACAAGCTTATGCGTTCAACAAAAGGTTCTTTTTTTTAATGGTAAATCACATTTATTTGATTGAACCTTAGGCAACAACCATTTATTTTTTGAGAGGGGGCTTATGTCAACATTTAAATAAACAAGTAGGACTCGAATTTATGGTGAAACAAATTTCGGATGAGCATTTTCAATATGAAAAGGCAGAAAAAATAAAATGGCCTGAAAATAAGATGATTCGGAATACAAAAATAAATCGTGTGGGCAAGCGAGAAAAAAGGTTTAATCAAATTTTCGCTGAACAGCAATAAAACAAATTTATCGAAGTATTCCCTCCCCTAAAAGTCAAAAGGTTGCTCGATACCTTATCAAAAACATGGACATTCTTTCAACTGAACGAAAGCAAAATATGAACTAGAATTAGAAAATAACACATTTATATAAAAAGTAATTTACCACAAACGTTTTCGGTACTTAAAAGTCATTCAAGTGAAAAGTTTTTCATTCCTTTTCTCTACCCGCGACAATTTTCTTTTTTTTTCAGAGTATTTATCTTTCCCAAGTGATGCTTCATAGTTAATTAGTCAGATAGTAACACAATGCTTCCTTTAATCCGTCTACCTGTCTGTCGGTCCATCCGTTCATAACACCCTTATAAACACTCTTGGATCTGCACTTCGCGAGATGTTCTGTTATCACTTGTTTTAATGTCAGCTTGTCTATGTAAAAGTTTTCAAACTTCTTTTCTCGATAGTTTATGTTTGATGCCGGGCCGACACACATGACACAGATCATTCATTTAACAAAGATTAATTGAGTTATACAGCGATGGGTCATAATTTTGCGAGATGTTATTGTAAAAATTACATCCGATATTACGATGCATTTACGTTTGACAACTGTATATTAAATTGGTGTATGTTCTACATATCATATATAAACATGCTTATAAGAATCTAACATTATTAATCCAACATCCAATGCGTATATATATCAAAAAAAATATATGTGCACCAAACAATGTAAATTCATACATGATAACTTATAGTACGGTGACAAGTAAGGTAAATTTAAAAATTTAATGGACCGAAATACCTCACGGCTAATTTTGGTCTTAATTTGAAGATAAATATAATACCCTTCGATTAAGGCATGTCATAGAATGCCAAACTGGTGCAGATTTGTGATAAATGCGATCAAAGGTAAAAAGGGGGGATTTTAAAAAATTGATTTTTTTTTTTACATTTTTGACAATTTCTCGGTAGTCCCTCATGATAACTGAGAAAAATTGCAATGGAAGCAAGCTGTGGGGATGCTGTACAAATTCAGCTTTTAATATTTATGCCAGATTGACAAAGATTAGTACTGTTGACCCCCGCAACCAACATGGAAGAAAATAATAAAGTTTATCTTTATTTACAAAAATTATTGATAAAAAATATTCATATTTAATATTCAGCTTTGCAATAATGTATTACAATATATAAAGATATTTTGGGGAAAGTTTTGTTAAGATAACATAAAGAATAAATGAGAAGTTAGTACTGTAAAGTTTACACGCGGTCCATGATTCAATGAAAACATGATGACATTCATCACTACTTTTTTAAATTAAAAATTATGTTGAAACTATTAAAATAGTCTTGATGAATAAATGTCAGCATAAACACGATAGTATATGAAGTTTTATTTATGACAATAGGTCAACCAGTGCAAGAGTAATAAAATTTGAAAATGCATGACGATTTGCGTCCCCCTTTTTATAAAACAATACAAAACAGTAGTAGACTTTTGACTTTAACTGTTTTAAAGCACAATATATATCTAGAATACCGATTCACAGAAATTTGGATAAAAATGAAGATATTTGTATATATCAGTAACATTTAATATTATTATTCACGTCCGATGATTTGAAGAAAAAACTAACATACATTCAGGGAGATCTACTACGTTTGTATTAAGGTCACTGAATGCATCATGACAAGAAAACATTGTTTGCCAGAACTTTTTGTCTATGTTAGCATTTTTTCGTTGTCTTGAACACCATTGACAAAATTTCTTGAACCATAGTGCCATCACTGTTTCATACGCTAATGTGTAAGTTCTAACTCCACGATTAAACTGCTTGCCTTGGAGAATCTGATCTACAGTACATCCTGCATATGCACCTGCATTGAATAATAAATCCCAAAGCCCAGCTGATGCCCATATTTAGTCTATTGCTGAAATATAACACGAAACCATGTGGAATCCACATAATCTCACAACGTGCGGGTGAAAAATCTTAGGCATATACCACTTTACTTGTTGGGCTATGGCATAAAGCTGTTGGTCGAATGTCTGTACTGGGCTATTCTGACCTACGACCTTTGACATTTCTAGACATTTCAGCATTGTCGTATACACTGTCGCCATGTTAGCAGGTTTTGCGTCTATGATTAGGGGATATGCAACGACGACATGATTTGCTTTTCGGTCGGAAAGTCTTTTGTTGAAGGCTGTCCAAAAAAGTTTTTTTTTTTTTTTTTATCATTTTGAAACCCAGGTATTTCAACAAAGTCGCGTGTAAGTGATCGGAGCAATACCCAAGCCATATCAGACACGTCAGATTTATTGGCTGTACATGATTTAATTTGGCTGTATGCATGGCTCAGTACATCTAGGTGGGTCGCATCTTTCTTTTGGCTTAAAGAAAGGCAACCATGACACGGGAGCAGAAGTCTTTTCATTCAGAGCAAGGGATCTTTCTTGACCGCGGGTTATTTTGACGTTAGCTAAGTCTGTCTGAAAAGTCGGATTATTCACAACTTGAACATCTGCGCGAGCCATAGAATGGAATGTGTTTTTATCATCAATAGTTTCTGCATTGATATCCACATTATCAGATCCTTCTTGAATGAAGTCTCCATCTGACATTTTAGGACATATGTCATTGGGGATGTATGTTCAATTTTGGAATCTTATAATTTCATGGTTTGCTGAACTAATCAAAAATTGTCTAACCTCAGTGTAAGACGCACAAAAGCCATGTGAATGTAAAGTTTCAATAAGTTTTTTCGAACCATATTCATGATGCAACTGAAGAGCCAATGTTAAAACTAAAAGGGGTGAACTGGTTTGTATGCAGAGATATCACACACTCGGCTAAAGTAATACATTTCCGTACTGTATCACCTGGGAATGAATTGTAATCCTTCTCCATATGAAAATAGTTGTCATATATTAATCTGGCAGAAAGTTTATAAAAGAGGTATGTATAAATTGCAAAGCCGTAGGGATAGAAACTTCAGCCAAAATTTTGAAAGATTGTTAACTGCGTTTCAAATTTTTTGCCGTATCATGAAGGGTCTGATCTTTTTGATGTATGGAACCTTTTCAAAACTGTTTTTTCATCTCAGAAATTTTTTATTCCGCTTTTAAAGTACTGGTTCTTGAACAAATGTCATGCTCCAACTCATTTGAAGCATCATCAGCAGGTTCCCTTTTCCAGTTCAGCATGTAGTTAGCGATGCATGTTAAATGATAAAGTGCTTTGTCCTTGAAGTTCTTCATAGAGAGTAAACTTACAATTGGATACTTGTCTTTTGCGGCATTTAATATATATTATCAGCACGTTCAAAAGACTTGACTCGCTGTAATTGCTTATCTCGCTTGTAAGACTTTTGTCTACAGAATAAACATTTGGACCAGTCTAATTGTAATACCGTTGAGCGTGTTTTAACGCAAGTCGATTCAAACACAGTATGGTTTGCACTGGATGTTGAGCATTGATCTTTTCCTATTTGAATTTTTTCAAGTGTTTTCTATTTGTATAGGCTTTATAACACGACCTATGATATTTTATTTGTTCTAATGGAATCACTTTCGTTGACTCAAATTCATCATAAAGGCGCGGTAAACATGTCACGGAATAGAAGTTCCTTCATAATATAAGTTCCAAAAGGAAAACAATATTCTGGAATATTATTTCCACAGGAATGAATATTACACTATTGGTCTCATATATATAATTAACTGGTTCTCCAAGCGCAGAAGTATACGACCGCATAGGTCCAACCCTCAACCCTGTAACCTGTCATTTATGTATTGCGTCTTAAAGAATAGTTTTCCCTTTTTCTGTTGCATTTGACAAATTTTCATTAGTAGATATTTAGCAAATAACGCATAATTCCCAATTACTCTGAAGCCTACTCCTTTTTTTGGAACTTAGTGAGCAAACTCGTGTCCATTATTTTCCGGATTATTTCGGGGGTTTACCGATGTGGTTAAAGATTAGTTTATTCAACAAAATCAACAAGAAATAAAACACATAAAAACACTAACACATGAAATCAGTATACTCAGTCAAAAACTAGACACAGACATTGATATAATTATGTCTTATTACATATGAAAATAAAGTTTAATTTTCTGTAAAAACACAGCAAATCACGAGAAGTCAGGGGAAAATAAGAAAAGGGAAAGCAACAAAACTTATTGAGCTGGAAATCGAATAGTAAAACTGCTATATGATGAGTATTATAAAACGGACCGAACACGTTATTTGCATGCTTTTTCGAAATTTTAGGTATTAAAACTTCTTGCATATTGATTATTATACTATATTTTGTGAAAATGTACCACTGGTGATATATATAAGAAATGTTATATACTTTGTCAGACGGTAATATTGTAAAAAATGAGATAAACATTTGAAAATCGTCCAATTCACTTAATTTATATGTTCATATGATCAGAACGTTTGAAATCAAAATAAAGCTGATACATTACTCTTTCATCTGATAACAACTTTTGTGATGATATCTTCATTCGGGAATTATTTATAAACGGTCCCGTTTTTGAAAATGAAAAAGGAAAAAATCGGAAAGTCACACTTTATCGCAATTTTACAAAAAACTGCACAGTGGGAAAACTCTACGACAGGGCTAAAATGAAAGTATAATGTTAACTCTATCTTCATGTGCATTTTCAGCCGTGAGGTATTTCGGTCCATTAAACTCCTTAACTAAGCGACTTTTCCTGATTTGTCACTCCACTATTAAAGGTAGCTGTATATTTATGAATTATGAGTGATGCTATAGATTTAGTGCTTGATTAGCATCGGTCACAATTTAAATATTGTATATAAGTGTAGGTAATTCTTTCTTAAATATTTATATGTATATAAATATTTATATGTATAGGTAATTCTTTTAAATATTTATATAACTATAGGTACTAAATTTCAGTGAATTTTATATTAGAATGGGTACGTTTTTTGAGTTACCCTTTTAATATTTTCAAATATTATAAGTGAAAACTCTCTCTGTCGTACAACACTCTATTTTAGAATACATTTGAATCAAGTGGAGAAAAGGAGACACACACAATTTTACAATGACAAAATTAATTGGTTTTATAGGCGTATTATGCACGTCAAAATATACAATTTTGTATAATTTACAAACATTGGCCAAAGGGAGATAACAACTAACATTTATTTGAAATGCTAAGGTGGCAGAAACCAGTTATTTTATAATAACTTTAGAATTTCATGGATGGATTTATAATTTAATTTTCTTGAAAAATCTTTCAAGCTTATAATTATACAAATAAAATATATGATTTCGAGTAACTAAGATGCTTGCGTGCTAATGTGAATATATAGAAAACCTTTAAATTTGGGTGTCTGTCCAGCATGGAGATTTTAAAGTTTATAATTGCATTGCAAATAAAGGCAAAAAATGTGATGCTCTGGTACAAATCTTATCCTCTCCTTTAGAATCCTGCTAATAGCAGACAAAAATTTTAGGCAAAAACCAAGAGATAAATTATATTCAATGAATTAGAGCCTTGTCCGCACCTATCCTCACCATCAAAATCTCAAGATATTTTTGTTTACATAAAACTGATTTTCCCCCTACTTTGATTGGAGCCGTCAGGTGAGGAGACCACAATTTTGACTTCTGATTGGACCCATATGTGAAGGAAATCCCCAATCTGTGTATGCAACTACTTAATTATGTAGTATAATAGCCTATAATTTACATTCATTCATTTTTTTCAGCCCACCTGATGCAATTATATACCTCATTGCTTAACTATGAGAGCCGTGGTGTAGTGGTTAGTGCATCGGACTACTAACACAAAGGTTCCTGGTTCGATTCCCGTTTGGGATGAAAATTTCAGGAACTCAATTTTCGGCTCTCCCTCGACACCATTTGCGAGTATGTCCCGTGTCATGCCAACAACTGGTTTTTGAATAAATGTGTTTAGTTCCGATGCAAAGACCCTATAAGTGAATCAATATTAACGCCAAAATATGCAATCTTTAATGACCTGACAACAGTATCGTAATTATATCCTTTCTTAATAAATCTATTCAAAGGTTTTGTTAGTTTTTGAGGTGAATACTGACATCTTTGTGCTTTATAAAGAATATTTCCATAAAAAATTGGATGTGAAATACCTGAACGTATAAGAAGTCTGCATGTTGAGCTGTATTTACGAATGATGTCCTTATACCGATGATAAAATTTAGTAAATGTTTTGACTAGTTTGTGATATCGAAAACCCTAGCCTGGTGTAATAATTTTTCAGTAATACATAAATTTCTCTCGTTAAAATCTAAAACATTGTTACATACACGAGCGAATCGTACAAGTTGAGATGTATAAACACTGTAAGATGGTGACAAGGGAACGTCCATCTAAAAATGGATAATTAACGATAGGAAATGAAAAATCATCTCTTTTATCATAAATTTTTGTATTCAGCTTTCCGTTAGTGATATAGATATCAAGATCGAGGAAAGGGCAGTGGTCATTGTTTGTATTAGCTTTATTTAAAGTAAGTTCAACAGGATAAGTTTCTTTAATATACATACTGAAGTCGTCATTATTGAGAGCCAAAATATCATCCAAATATCTAAAAGTATTATTAAATTTGTTTATCAGATGTTGTTTCGATGGGTCTTTGCTTATTTTTGTCATAAATTGTAACTCATAGCAATACAAAAACAGGTCCGCAATAAGTGGTGCACAGTTAGTCCCCATTGGAATTCCGATAATCTGACGATATACGGAATAGAATCCCCAAAGCGAACAAAAATGTTTTCTAGTAAAATTTCAAGGGCATATATAGTATCAAAGCATGTCCAATTGACATAGTTTTTTTGTTTATTGCTACTAAAACATGACCTAAAAGAGTTTGAACATATATATTCACATTCTGACTTTTTAAATGCCCATTTAATTAGGTGTGTGAATTAACGATATATTAAGATTGATTGATTGCTTGGTGTTTAATGCCAGTTTAAGCACAATTATGCTTTTTCTTGGCGGATCAGTTTTTATTGGTGGAGTAAGGTGGAGGGCTCGGAGAGAACTACCAACCTTCAGTACAAAAACTGACAATAATAGTCAATTCAGGTTGGAGTCAAACTCACTTTCAACATTCTGGATTTGAACTCACAACCTCATTGTTCACTGTTGACAGGCTACTGATACAGTAGTTCGACTACTTACTAAACCACTTGGCCACCGATGCCACCCGATATAATAAGATAACATTATTTCAATCATACAGACGCAATATAGCACAAGTTCGTGATTTGTTTACATTTTCAGATATAAATTTTGAAGATCTGTCCGTGCAGGAACTTAAAGAAGTATATTAAAGAATACCTATTAACTTGTAATATTAATGACAAAGTAGGAAGATATATTTGTAATAATTTTTATGCATAAAGCAAAAGAAGGTAAAACGATTGATTGATTGCATGAATGATAAGTGTTTAATGCCACTTTTCTCACTATATCAACTCTGAGGAAAATGCAAAACTGAAAATCCCTAATCAAATGGCAAAATTTACTGCTATATTTTATCATGCTTGTTGCTTGTTTCCTTCCAACAGTCACTTCTCCATTCTCATATAAACACTTGTTAAATCTCATAGGCACATGTCATGCTTTTCATACATACTCTTCGGGATTATCATACGTACATTTTTCAATTCCTTTACTTGTACACACTTCGCGATTATCACATGTACACCTCTCGATTCTCATTTGCACACTTCCTAAATCTCATACGTACATGTATCATCATAAACAACACAGAAACTATTCTGGAGAAGTTTAAATGGAAATCGAAAATTGTGCAGAGTTGAGAAGCATGCATAAGAGAATCGCGAAATGTCCATATTGGAATCAAGAAGAGTGTAGAAGAGTTTGTAGGCTTAGTTTTTTCAATTTTTTCAATTATATTTTTTTAAAGAATGATGATAATGATGATAAACACAGTACTGATACCTTAGTGACACAGATTGTCTTAGCGGTAGGTTCCATTACTACATTCCTGGCCATTGTCATCAGTATATTTGTCTCCTGACGACATTCCATATACCGTAATTGTGATTCAGCATCTGAAAGATCATCTCCTAGAACTGTACAAACAGAGATGGAAGAAGGATTGTTAACTCGTCCAGATTCTATGCCATAACTTGACAGTTTGATTGGAAGCACAAATAGGCAAACAGCTGGTAAGGAGAAACTATCGAACTATTGAACTTCAAAAGATTCTCATGATAAATAAAATAAATCATCTTAAATATTTAACTTCATATCAGACAACACCAACACGTAGGACTATCCTCCAAATATCATCACAATAGAACTCACCTAGGCCATAGGTAACCTTAACTGTTTTCTTCCATTTGTGGCTTACTCCGATGTCTATCCATTGTAATGTAATAAATATTTATCATTTCCACTGAAGCGGCCTCCAGGTCATTGTGATCCAAACTTGGGAGGTAAGATACAAACTATTCTGATTTAACGATGACCTCACTCCATGGTGACTGGACAGTAGAAATATATTCATTTTGATCTTATTCTGAGGCCAGCAGTAAAACTCTTACCAAATTTGGGTTGATCGTTAAGCCTGTGAGGTATGTGCACATCCTCGTCCACACTAAATATGATGCCTCTTATATATATATGTGTGTGGTCTAGCGGGACGGCTGCAGTGCAGGCGATTTGGTGTCACGATATCACAGTAGCATGGGTTCGAATCCCGGCGAGGGAAGAACCAAAAATTTGCGAAAGCAAATTTACAGATCTAACATTGTTGGGTTGATGTTTAGACGAGTTGTATATATATATGTATATATATATATAGTACTATGCTTTCAGCACGCAAAAATCCAACAAACGTGCGAATTAACAACTTAAGCAAAATTTCTGTCCCTTTCCAATATTCCTTCATTTTCCAGTTGCAGTCCAAATTTCCCCAACCGTCATCAAGGATGGCCTCTTTTACAGGATCATCCATTGTATTTATTGTTGGTTTGTTCTCGTCCTGAACATGCAAGTAATTTTTGCCACCCCATTGACAAAACCCATATCATATATTAAGCGTTTAAAGACCCCAGTATGACAATATGTGAAACAATTTATACCAGAAAATCATCATCCTGATTTTTTAATTGTTTCTTAAAAAAACAAAACAAATGACTTTTTTCGATTCATTAATGAGACAACCAGATCAGAGAGACACACCCAACATCCTATTGTGTTGTATTGGTAGATGATGCTGTGATAATTCAATTAGTCCTTTTTGTGTGATAAAGTGATGATTTATATGTGAGAATCTATTTGTGTATGAACTACCTTGTGTAACAAGAGAAATGACAACAAGAATATGTGCTGAATACTGGTTTACACCATGTCATTTATTTTGTGAAAGGGTTCAGTCATTTTGCATTAAATCTTACAATCAGGTCAGTGCTGATTAAATAGTTCAAATGTCCTCCAAATCAATTACGATAGTATATCAAAAATATTTGGTTATGTTGCAAGATCGTAAAAAGCATTTTTATATTTATGCACTTCATCATACTTTATATAAATGATGACCTCTCACCTTAAAGTTTGTAAACGGTGTAGCTGTCTAATGTTTCACAGCTGAACTTTTAAGTACTGATTTAACATGTATCTTAAAGAGATAAAAGCAGTTATGGTTGATTATGTAAGATAAAATAGTGTTGGTTTTATGAATTATCAATCACAGCATAGTAGCTGTTAGGGAACTATCAAGTATATGGGAACAGTAAAAGACTCTCAGATATTACTCCTTATATCATTAATATTAGTGAATAACGAATAATATCATGGTATGACTGTTTGACCTTTTTATGGTAGCATTACAGATTGAAATACTCTATTAAAATACTCGATCAGTTTATTTGAAGTTACCATGAATGAAAATTGAACTTGTCTGTGATAATTGCGAACTTAAGGTTTTGAAATCCATAAACTGTATTTATAAAAAATTTCGAAGTTACATTTCTGTATCTCTAATGTGCAATATCAAATGTTGTTCTATAAGCTTGATTTCTTTGTTCAATTGATCTCATTAGTTTGTCAGAAAGTTTCATTTTAGTCATAATTTACAAGTGTGTTCAATGCTATTGATGTTTATTTAAACTGTAATTTTGTTGTTATTTACAAGTGTTTTTATTTCTTTTTTTTTTTTAATTTAAGACTTAAATTTTACCAACTTACTTTGAGTATACGAATATTAATTGATACATAAATAAACATAGACTTTAATGTTGTACTATTTATCTCTGTACATACACTCCCTCTTACTTAGGTCACATTAGAAGTGTGTGGATTGTTTTAGCAAAAGGGTTGGTTTAATACCCTTGTTAATTAATCATCTGTTTTGAATATGATGTGTGAAGCTTATGCGGAAGCTATGCATATTATTTAATATCAGTTCATATGCAAATTCATATGGCAGTTGCCACTGATATCAGAATAAACAGTTAACCATCCATCCAACGGTCCGCTCAACTATCAATCCATGTACCGTACGAAGGCGTCTCAGCAAAAATATTAAAAAAGCCTTTTATGACAACATGATTATTTGGACTATTAATCAGATATATTAACAAAGAGGTAGAGCCAGTTTGCCGGGAATTTATTTCATTCGATAAGATAGGTAAATCATGTTTTAAATAGCCCGATAGATGCTAATTATAGTACATGAAAATACGTCACATCATCTATTTTCAATTTTTCATACCTTGAACAGGTATTCCTACAAAAACAAGGCCAAGACTATTGATTTTTTAATATTGATTTTATTTTATTATTAACATGAGTCCTTTATGCAAGGTGCCTGCAAGGTGCCATACCACGTAACTTGTCAAGGAGCCAAATAATATTGAACAAATTCAAAATCAATTCTCATTCTGAATATATGTATATCTGTATTTGTCCTGGTCTTTTAAGTTTTTTTTATCGTCTATAAGATAAGATAAGATAATACATGTATATATTTTAACCGGAGATCATCCTACATCAGTTGGTCATAGATCACCCTGTGTTACTAACACATGTTATATTGCCTTTTCTGTCATTTTAACAAATCGGCCCTTCGTTGTGATACAGATGCAACAGCTTCTTGATGTTTTACCTACAATCACGATTTGTAGTGTAATTGATTTGTTCTGTTGTGTTGTTTTATTTTCTGATGACTTAGGTACCGGTGTAGGGACGGTGGTAAAACATTTAGTACTAGTATCTATACAGTTTGTGAATTGGCGACAAAATTGTTGTTGACTGCATTTGTTACATATAATACCATGTTGAAAAAAGGTTTCGAAAAATTGTTTGTGTTGTTTTAAAACTTGTATACAATGGCCTTATTTTAAGTTATGTGTATATTACACCCGCAACATTACATGTAGGCTTCATAGCTATAAAATTAATTCTCGTGTTATTCGCTATGTACAGGCACCTACATCAGTTTGACGGCAGCTGTTCCTTGAATATATGTAATAAATGTAAACATGAATAGAAAGTAAGTCAAGAGTATGGACAGTCATAGGAATGCACACAATAAGCGATACATAAGTTTTTCTTTGATACATGTAAAATGATATACTAGTAAACTATATATAGTACTGCAACTGACATCGAAAAAGACGCTTAGTTAACGAGTTTAATGGTCCGGAATAACACACGGCTGCAAATTGTTTTAAATGATAGAATAATATCTATATTTTAATTTTCGTCGGGTCGTAAAAAGTTTCTATGGTCACATTTTTATATTTTATTCCTTTAATTGGGATACCCCTCGATTTACGGTTTTGGGTAGTTACCTTAAAATCCAAAAATATATTTTTTGGTTAAATTTCCCGCTAATTTCGTAAATATTTTCTATGCACATATCATCAAGGATCATCGGAATGATGAAGACATAAATATAATACCATCTCCAGGTAAAACTTTCAAACTTAAAGTTGGCTGTTTTTTAGATAAATATTTAACGCGTTTTTCTTTGAAAACGAGAAAACATATGATTCAAAAACAGTATTTGACATTTGAGAGGACAAAACATATTATTGCGATACTGCATGCAAATTTTGTTGGGCAAATTCCAAACAATTTTGTCAAAAACTCAAAAATAAAAACATCATTTGTACCTTTTTTAATTACGGAAATTTCCTATCCGTCAATCAGCTCCACCATTTATTTTTTCATTCACAATCAATTTGATAGTTTCGATGTGATTATGTAGATTTTGTAGGAAAAGTTAATCTATGTTTGAGTGATTTGAATATATATAGTAGTTCTTTCGTGTATTTTCTGTAAATAAGTTATATTTTTGTTAATAAAATTTTGACTTTATATAAAAGTTAACCAAATCCTTCGGATAAGAGGTTTTTCCGGATAATGACTATAGTTGACATTGTGTGAAAATACATTGTACGTCAATGTTTAACCTCAGAGCAATTAATATGCATGCAAGTGGTCGGGGGAAAAGTACTATTGAAGTTTCGCAGAGATTTGATGTGTGACAGAGAAAGGTGATGCTAAAACCAACTTCTCTTGATATTCTGCTTTCCGTGGTCGAATCATCAGTGATGTTATGAGACTTGCACCAGAAGGCAAAATTGGTGCGTCTTTAAATTAGATTGATTGATTGATTGTTAGTTGCTTAAAGTCCAGTGGCAAATATTTCATGCATGTCCAGGACGAGAACAAGCTAACAATAAAAACAATAGGTAGGTTTTGTCATAATAGAGGCCATTCGGGATGATGATCGGGAAAATTTAGACTGCCACTGGAAAATGATGGGATATTGGATTGGGACAGAAATTTTCCATTGCAACATGCCACCTACGGACCCCTGAAAGAGTTGATGCAAAGGTTTTTAACGTGCAAAGAACGTGACACTCCCTTTACACGAGGCATCGGATTTAACGGCCCCATTCTGACCGGACGTGACTGCGAACTTGATACATCCCGCACAGCTAAACGGACGCCAAACTTCGTTTTACTGCCGGTCGGGGGAAGACCAAGTGACCATATTTCGTTTCCCCAGTCACCCTTGGGGAACTTTAAATTAGAAACAACAGAAATTCATATATGTGATCAAATTGATCGACATGTATCCTCACAACCTGACACTTTTATACGATCTCGCGCTCAGTTTCTTCCTTGTAGTTTGGATATGAAAACAGGGTTTTGTATAAAAGAAAAACCTTTAAAAAAACCAGAAAACTACGCAAAACTGAGTCCTCTAAACGTGTTGACAGTCTTTTAAGTTGTGCTTATTAATGTGAGTAATCATTTATCCATGCATAACCAAGTACTTATTGAAGTCAACACCTGTGCAATTAAGTAAAACAGTCACTGAAAAATTAGAATTTGAACTTGCTGTCAGTTCATTAATAACGATTGTTAGTGATGTGATTTGTTCTTCCATAAGAAAAAGCCTTTTTCATGTAGCACATCCTCTATATATACCGATCAATTTTACCCAAGATTGTCTCTGATGCTTACCAAACTGCCAAACTCCAGAACTAACTAGATATTGTGACACCTAACAATTCAGACACAGTGGGGCCAAGGGATATGAATTATAGAGTTTAGCTCTGAACTCAATTTAGGGGATGCCATATCTGCTGCAGGAAAATTGAAGTCTATATTAAGATTTTCAGAATTACACCAAGTCCAAGGTGTGTCTGAAAATATCAAGGATACATTAAAAGAAGAACAATTACTTCATCCTGCCACCAGTGCTCTTATGAGCTATGTCCTCGTTTTGGTATTTCTATGGAAATGATGCCCGCATAGCTTGTTAATAGATATAGGAAGATGTGGTATGAGTGCCAATAATACAACACACCATCCAAGTCACAATTTATAAAAGTAAACCATTATAGGTCACGGTCCGGTCTTCAACACGGAGCCTAGGCTCAAAAGTTTATTTGAAAGTTAATCGATGAAAAATAACACAAAGGCGCTTCTGAACCGTATATTGTCCCTCAAGATAACAAAAATTCGTAAATGTATGACTATTACAAAATCAATCGTTTCTGTAGCAACATTCGCCCCATTACATTTGGGATTGGCAGTGCAGATACATCATGCATATGCATATTGGAATATGGGTCACGAACAACCATTGATCGAAACTTTGTACTCACATTTCTTTTGTGTTTCCTATGCAAAGGTAAGACTATATCTGACGAATCATGACGGTATTTACGCTCCAGATAGCATTTGTACTAAAAAAAACTGTGTTTGCTTTGAACAAACTCTGTCCTGCGCCGAACTTGTTCTTATAAAAAAGGGAAGTGTCTTGTAATGCTAATATGCGTACTGAATCCGCATATGATGACTAAGAGATTGATTCATGTCCCTATTTTATGAATACTTGAGCTATTGTGTGTCGCTTGTAAAAGTTATATAAGGATCATGACTGATTTTGAATTACAACATTAGAAAATTGGCATTGCATTGTATAATTTTTCATCCTTCCCTTAAAAAGTTAATGAGTTAACTTTTTTACCAGGATTATCCCACTAAAAAAATGTTCATGCACCAAACTGACTTTGTTTAACACTCAATTTTTTTTAAACCTCGCATTCGCCTCGGGTGACTATAGTATATTTTGTGTTATAACTGCTCTGTCCAGACTTTGCAAATACACAATATGTATTTATCTATAACTAGACACTAATTTTCACAAAATACACAACCTTTAAGATGCAAAATTAAAAACACTGTTTCAGCGCTTGAATTTTGTTTTTTTCAAAGATAGAAAAAATATTGAAATAATTTGATAAACTGGTGTTTTATACTTTAGAAAAATAATTCTGTAATATACTATAGTGAAATACTATACACAATATGAAAGTTTATGGATGTGAAAAGGTCAAGGCCACTTCTTCTTTTGCTATGTCTTAAATGGAAAAAAATCAGAAGGTTCCAAATCAACGCCATTTTGTAATGGCAGCTCTTCATATAAGTAGTCAAATTTGTCGTTTTATCATCGTTTATAGAACATGCTTATGGTTGAATCGTTTTTGTAGCATTCTATTGAATAAATATCAGAATATTTCTCCTTTTTGTTCTTGTGGTTGAAATATTGATATTTTTAGGTCTGACTTTTGACCTCAATTTCACAAAATTGTGACCACTCTGGATTTTTACGACCCAATTTTTCTTATTGTACACGTTTTCCTCTTTCCATCGATATATAATTTAGGTGTGTGTTCTTCCGGACCATTAAAGTTTTAAAAAATGAGCTCTGCTTGCAGTACTAATAGTAACAAAGAACCAGAATGACTCTATGAATTAAGCAAACATCCGAAAAAATATGATAGAAACATTAAAATATAATATAACAACACAAAAAATGCAAATATTCTGAGCGAGGTTTGAATCCTTTCTTCAAAACCATCAATTATTTGTAATTCTGTGCTCTACTGATGGAGCTACGGCGATGCTTATACATATATCTCTTATTAAGAAGCTATATCGGTACAATTAATCGATGTTACAATTTTTTCTTTAAAAAGTTGTTTTTTATGTAATAAGAACACACTAGACCAATTTCATTTTGAGGGAAAAAGTAGTATGAATAACAACAGTCCTAAAAAGCATATTAACTTATTTTGGTTTGAAATGTCCTTCTGGGAGGATTCCCTGTTTTTCCCACCTAAAAACACCCGAAAATCCGCATATTGGACTTTCATCCTTTTAAAGGGTTAAATTAACTATTGATCAGACATATCATAATATATGTAAATCGAGATATTGATCAAAAAGCATTTTTTTTGTGTTTTAATAGTAAATTTTATTCTGTCGGCACTTTTTGAAATTGGCCCTTCTGTGAAAAAAATCCCCGGCAAATTGGCCCTACCTCGCGTGAATTCGTATGCTTCTTGCACACAATAAAGACAGATTCAATTATAAAGTCGTTTTACTTTTGACCTCATTAAAATGTAAAACGAGTAGTCATTTTTTTTTAAATGTATAAAATTTTCATTTGTTATTCGTTCTGATTATTATCAGCATCTTACATCTAAAGGCGCTTGAGGAACGGACCACTCATTCTATTATATCTCTTTGTGTGTGTGTGTGTTTTATGTTGTTGCTAATATTTCTTAATATTGTTTTCCCTTATCCAGAAATAAAATGATTTACATTAAGAAAAACATTTATCTATTTGAGAAAAGTGGTTATTCATTTTTACCAGAGAAAAGTATTAAAAGTAGGTAAGGGCATACGATACAGTTTTGATCCCGTATTTACAAGTGGATGAAAATTTGCATATAGGCTATTTTTTACCTGATTAAATCAAATATGTTATAAAAAGTATACCTTCATGTGCTACTTTTTGAGTGAAATGAGGTCGAAATTTTGAATATTTGCTCAAAATTCGGATTCGTGGCCGTATTTTCCCTTTCGAAAGAAAGATATAACTTTTTTGTTTTAAAAGATAAACACAAATAGTTTTTTGTTAAATTATTTGTAATTTCTGTATTTAATAAGTATCCTAAAAATTTATGCATTTTTTATTCAGAAATGACTCATATTTATCAAATGGTGATGAATTGAGAAAAAAAACGTATTTTTCTGCTGTCTATTTATCAAAATTAAAAAAATTGCACTATTTACAGTTTTATAAAATTTGGTCCACATAATCTCCCTGCAAAATGAAACAAAATGTAGTTTTAAAAAATAGGGGTCCATGCACTCGTTTTCAAATGAAATCAGTTTGAATGATAAAAATCAGTCGAAAAATGCATCTTTTCCGATAAGTCGTAGTTTGACGTCGCGAAAATTACATTTTGCGTTAGCAACGTCATTACCTCCCCTGTAACTGTATCGTATGCCCTTAAGAAAGCGAGATTTTGATTGGATAAAACAATTAATTAAGCATAAGTTGAATTCATTTTAGCATAAGCTAAAATAATTTGGGCATAAGCTAAAATCATTTTAGCATAAGCTAAATTCATTTTAGCATAAGCTAAAATCATTTTAGCATAAGCTAAATTCATTAAGTATATGCTAAAATATAATATTTATGACCTTGATTCCGCGCCAACATTTATATATAAGCTAAACAATTCAGCATATTATGCTAAATTCGATGTTTATGACCCTAATTCCGCGTCATAAAATCGTGACATCAATTATCCACGAGATTAACAAAATTTTCCCCAATATGCGATAATTGACATGCATGAGAGTATTTATGAATCACAGTGTCCAGAAGATATATGTAATACACTATTATTTTTTTAATTTTCTGATACATTTGTTTTAGAAGAAATGCATAATCGATCATAAGCAGGAGGTACTGTCCCTATTATCTTGTGTAACCTGTTTGATTGACCATAAGCAGTACGCATCGACTTGCTTCATATTACCATAAATGCGCCCAGACATATCTGCGCACATAAATACAGCCTTTGACTTTCTTGGGGACAATAAGTAAAATGTGTCATCTCTATATTTGACTGCCCTAATTGACCATGTTCCTGAATCTTGCGGATCGTCGTGTTTTCCATGGACACACCAGCCAGTGACCTTACCTAAGTGCATTTTCACGTGATAGCTAGGCCACAAATTTGAATATATCGTAAAGAATTGCTTGCCAGCAATGTCTTTTTGTGTGAACTTAAATCTTGATTGTAAGTTTTCATGTCTTGACCATCTTAGAAATGACCCCCACAAGTTAGCCATGTATGCTTTAGATCCTATAAAGGCCGCACATTCAATAGTATATTCTGAATCAGTTGGGACAAAAGAACCATCTTCAGTTAGTTCCCTGCAGTTAAAACTGTTAGCTAAAACTCGATCAACTAAATTCCATTCACAAGCATTATACATAAAGTTGACTACCGCTGATTTGCTTTCTGTCTTGACAAAAGTGCTAAGTAGTTCTCTATCTCTTTTTTTTTCAATCTCGTATAGGTGCTGTATGCTTTCGGAATATTTTTCAATTTGTCGTTCATACATTGACCAAATTTTAAATGAATTGTTAATTTGTATAAATATTTCTTTTCGTATTACACCTAGATACAGGAATACAGTCACATATGTCATAAATTTTTTAAAATCTCGCCTTTTTAAATTATTTTTCAAATCATTAATACTTTCACCTAGTTTCCGGGTAGTTTCCTTTGTTTTGTCTATCCTTTCAAATGCATCAGTGATTGGATGCATGCTAAAATTTTCAAAGTCGAATTTGTTGACTCTTTTAAATAAATCTTCAAATACTCTAGTAACATGTTCACAATCTTCTTTTATGTCCTTTGCTTCTTTTTTGTGAAGAAAGGTGGTAAGTTCTTGAAAAATGATGTAAACATCGTCCACTTTAGGGGTCATAATTGCACCACAATCCTGATTCGTATTACTGCTTAACGTCACCATTCTGTCTCTTTGGTCAGCTTGTAGAGACTTAAAAAGTTGGCCAAAATTTGTGTTGATCGTGTCTGAAAAGAATCCAGAACATTTAAACAAATACACAGCTACTTTTGCATAGGTTCTATTTCTGTTCCAAAATTATATAGTACTGGAAATCTACTTTTAATATTCAGTACAATGTTGTTACTTTAAAATTATTGTAATATTTAGGTGCAGTACTTGATTTGTACTTGAAATTTAAGTACTACAGGTTTTTTCATTACACCGTTACATTTTCTGCATCTCGTAAACGAAACGCGCGTCTGGCGTACTAAATTATAATCATGATACCTTTGATAACTATTTGAAAGTTTGTCTATTTCAAATTTTTTTTCTTCATAAAAATCGTTTTATTCGGAATACAAAAGGACATATAAACACACATACAATGAAGTATTATATATTCTAATAAGACGTTCTTCTTTCGTTTTGTAATCAACACCGTGATAAAATTCTCGATATACTCGCAGACTGAAAGATATACATGATAATGGATGTTATCGCTAATTTGTGCATTTTTCCTTTGATCTTTTTTTGTGATAAATTTTCGCTAGAACCTAAGGAGGCATGTGGCATTGCTAATGAAATTGACATGACATTGACATGAAATTACAACGTCGTCAAAGGTAAAATAGCGATAAACAGATTATCATTGGTAATCTGAACTCGATTGCTTTTCTCGCTTTTGCCGTGCCGGCTGAAGCGAGAAAATCGCTTTGCCGATTTTATTGTTTGAAAACTTGCAATTGAAAAAAGACAAACGACCTTTATTCTTACTCGGATGCATATTTAAAAGAATTTATGCAAAAGAGCTCGGAGAAATCAACTTAATCAAAATAAAATAAAATTCCGCGAAAGTCTATTAATGTTTTTGGCGCATTTAAGTGATTTCAAAACATGACGTCATACAAATGAAAACGGTCGAGTCGAAGTTTTTCCGTTACGCGAACCATCGAAATCCGCATAATATTATATTAAAATGGATTTTTGAGGTAGTTTTTTTTTATTTTTCTATTCTATTGCAAATATAAAGCTCAGGATAAAATTCGAATATCATGGCCCATGTGTCCAAGAAATCTATGGCTTCCATGAATTATTTCTTAACCCTCTTGCTGCCAAAGGGACATTTATGGCTTCTACACACAAATCTTGTTGATTGTGTGGAACGTCAAAGGTCCATTGTAACGTCACAATACTCAAGGGCACTGACAACGTCAAAATACGGCGTCAAAAGGGCGATTTTGGCGGGAATGAGCAAACTGAATAAAATGCTTTAAAAGTATACTTTAAACGGATGTCAAGAAATGATACAGGATCATAAGCTTGTTAGTACTATAATACAAACTTATTTAACGTGTTTACTAATTATCTAGTTCGTCTTTTCATGTAAAATGTTGCATTCTTTCGAGAAATTTGTTTTACAGTTTTTTTTTTCGTACATCTATCAATCAGAATATCTCATATAAATCAAAAATCAGAAAGTTGATTTTTGTTAGAATTATTCTGTATTCCATCAACAAAATATATTTCATAACTAATCAATACCATTACCTATAATTTTATTCAGTTGGTCATCCGATATCGCAACTTCTTTCAGGTGGTCTTGCAATATCTTTTCGAAGGTTTTTGGCAAATCATCACACATCTAAAACATATAATCTGCTTTAATATTCGTGTATATAACATTAGATAGATAAAGGGTTGCTGCAAACAAGAAAGCAAATGATACAATGATTCTTAGTGGTTAGTTTAAGTTCATCCCTTCAAATGCGTTTGAGGGTGCAATAACGAGCTCTTTGGCCGGTACGAGATGTCTTCCAAAAACAAGAATTAGATTGAATTACATTTTTAGATTTTTTAAATATCATCAATATTTTTAAATACTTTTTTGGGGCAATTTTGCAAACATCAAAGTTACCGTAATGAGACAAAATTTACATTTTTCTCACCACTTTTAAATGCAGCTTAGGTGACCTGGATTTTTGTCACAAAATACTTGTTTGCTTATTTCATTATTTTATTTTTTCATTATTAAGTATTATTAAGCTACCGATTGCTATATTATTCCGTTAATGAAATGTTCCTTAATATTAAAGTATATGTCTTATAGCTCATTAAACTGACGACATGTTTAACTTAAAGTCATAAGAAACGAGTGACCGGTGAAAAATAATGTTCTTCCAATTCTTGAACCAATGCATACAAACATCATAAACTTTGTCTTCTGTTCAAGAATTTTTCATTCTTTTCGCATAAATTTCGTACTTTTTTTTCAATCGGTCATTGTTGTTGTGAAAATATGGCAGGTAATTAAAGTTCGTGTTTTGAAGCCGAAGTCTAACGATTGTCACCTGTTTGTCAACAATCAACAAAAAAGCATGGAAATTGAGCACGTGTTTAACATGTAAATTCAGATAATAGTTTATTTTAAGGACATGCATGCGTATTGCGATCACCGGATTTTTACGAGATGTGACCGTGCTCCTTCCTGGAAGGAAGCAATTAAAATAAAGTAAACGTCTTTTAAATATGAATAAATTAAAGAATTTTCTTCAGAAAAAAGTATATGCACATTTATAAGTTTTATCATGAAAACTATCCATTGAGTTATAAAAAAAACATATGCATTATTTTTTTTAATTTGAGGTTTCTTATGACTTTAACAAAATCCATTTATTACTGATCGTTATATTTTGTATGTACCGTTAAACTAAAGGTATTTGTTATTATACCAAAACTACGTAGTTTATTATTGCTTGCTCAATTTTCCACTGAATACTATATAAAAGGAAAGTAATCGAGAGTCTTTTATTTCGTTTCTGTCATTTTGATGTGAAAGAAACGAAAGCACTACCAGGTAAATGATGCCACGTGAATGGACGTGTTTAAAACAAAACACATTACACAATATACTTATCATAAACACTATGACTTAAATTTTCAAAGGCAATTGATAACTTATTTAACTAGAATAACTAAGAATATCAAACATGTTTTTTAGTGATAAATAAAATTCGTCATTTAGGAATATACATTTTAACTTGTTAATTATTATAAGCAGTTACCATAATCTGTCTCTAAAGGGCCATTCGGGTCACACTGTCAATATTTACAGGTTTGCTAGACAAACACATTACAGTTTTTCGCATACCCTAGAGCAAAGCAATAAGGTCGCATACACTAGAGTAACGCGAAACAGCTGTTTCACTTTTCATAGAGTAACGCGTTGCACATAATTCGCGATAATTGGCCAATCAAATTCAGGTTAATAATTTCGTGAGAATTGCGCAAGGCGATTGGCCTTCAGTGCACTTCTCGAATACTAAATTCTGCATACAATAAATCTCTGATACAGGCACTCAATTTCAATTCGATATTAATCAGAAATACGTGTTGATCTAAGTAAAGCCAATGAACTCTTAACACTTTACTCTAGGCTGAGTTAACAGACTGGTACTCGTTGCACTACGGTACACGATTGAATAGGAACGCGTTGCTCTTGCTTACTCGAGCCAACTGTAACATGTTTCTGTATATAAGTAGGTTACCAGAACAAAAATGTTTCTCTATCGAATATGTTAACAACTGCATCGTGACCCAAATAGGCCTTCAAATTTTCATCTTATTAATTGATACATCATGTAGATACCCATAATAATACAATGAATAATTTATTTTTCATACCTCATCTATTTTGCCTTTCAAGCCCATTAGAATACTTTGCATTTGACTTCCATCCAATGGTGTATTCATGGTAGTGTCAATGTCTGCTTTTGTCTTTTTCTTTATCCCGCAGACATCTGCTAAAGTAAGAATCGCTCCAACCAACTTCTCTTTTTTTGTCTCGAATTCATTGTTGGAAAGTAAGGCTTCTTTAGGGTGAGCATAACATGTGTTTCTAATATCAGTTATGACTTCTAAAGCTTTTCTTGTTTCACAACAATGTTGTTGGATATAAACGGCAACGTGATTTTCAATGCTAGAAGGGTGTAGAACATTAGCAGATAGTTCGCAGATTTTGATACTATGATTTGAACAACAATTACTTTGTAAGCGAGAAGTAGTTGTTGATTTGTAGAGTACCAGTAATTCCTGTTTGTTAATAATTGCCGATTTAACAGGAAACTCAAAACTTGATGTACAAAGACAACACGGAAGGCTGGCAACGTTCAGATGATAAATTAAATGTTTCTTTTCATCTAAGAATTCCTGCATATTCTTATTTCGTAATTGTAAACAACAATACCAAAAAATATCAGAACAGAAACTAGTTAGAAGACATTTTGCGATTGTCAAATCTAGAAAACTTGGGTTGATACATTGCTTTGGTTGCAATCTGTTGCAGCAAGAGTTACCACAATTATTTTGGCAAAGCGATTCAGTATACAGAACATCAATTTGTACTTTTGATAAAATTCTTCGTGTTGAAGTGGACTGCTTTTTACTCCCATCTTTTATACATTTGCAGCACCTCCGTCCATCATAGCAAAGATGATATATATCATGTTGATGCTTAATGAGGAATTGTTCAAATGTTAAGTGTTGTTGCATAAGACTGAATTCAAGAAGGCAAATCACCACAGCATTGGCATTGTTGATGACTAGAAGACAGAAACGCAAAAAGTTTTCTTTTTCTGTGCAACTAAGAGGTTTCATTATTCACAGATATTGGACCTGAAATGATATTTCATATTCATATCATGTTAGTTCATAATTTGTGTTCAAAAGATACATATGACTCACTAATAATGTCAAGGTTATATTTATTAATTGGATTACATTTAAAATAATTAAAATAATGAATAATGATGTGATATACTAGTAGTTAAGAATGCACTTAGGTGAGGCTTAGGATTTTGTGTCAGATGTTCTTACTCCTTGTTTTTTCCCTTTCAATACATGGTAAAATGTTTTGCCCCATACCCCTTCTCTTTTCATAAAAGACTTCAATAGCTTATAAAAGGTTATTTTCCAAAATTTAGGCATTTTCTTGTTTTTTTTAAATCTCGATTTGAGACCTTAATAATACCAATGCAAATATAAGCTAAAAGTCAGAGTCAGCCTTTCCCATTATTTAAAAAAAATCAAATTTCGTGAAACGGCCATCCATAAACTACCAATATTTTTGGCTTCTTCTGTTCCTTAATAAATGCACATATGTAATAATATTTATTTGTTATTGTCCTTAGTGCATTATAAAAATGACTTGTAATCGCCAGACATTATATATTAAATGCAATGCTGTTGATTAATCTTTTGTTACTTCAATCTTAGCTAAATAAACTCATTATAGATACTAGGACTGAAATTTTTACGCCAGACTCGCGTTTCGTCAACAAAACATTATAACGGCGTCACACATCAGCGTATAGCGCCGAAGTACGCCGAACGTGTTAACAAAAGCATGTACACCGCCAATACGCTAGTAATTTTGGGTGCATTCAACCTGTCAATCATATCTGTAACGCGTGCACAACGAGCTTTTAGCGTGTATTGGGTGTACGAGAAGCGTACCTAAGCGTTTATCGGGCGTTAAAGAAACGTATGGTTGTGTATGCCTGGTGTTTGTCTAACGTAGATTGAATGCACGCTACGAAGGAAAAAGTTTCTTGAACGTATTTGAGACGCGTCCCGGTCGTATCTTGGACGCTCTATTATGGGTTGTTTGTGACAAACACACCCGCGTACGTTTTAGTTTAAGTTGAACGATCTCGAAGCGTATACAACGTGCCATAAACGTGTCTCAATCGTATCTGTAGCGCATCAAACGCGCTTAGACACACGCTTGAGCTGGATGAAAATGCGTATGCTGCTTAAAAATTTCCCCGAGTTGTATCGTTCACCAAGCGTATACCTTTGTATTTCGACATACTTCAAACGGTATGCAACGCGCGTTTAACGATTGCTTAGCGTTCTTCTCGCGTGCAACAAACGTATACCGACTTTGTCAATTTTCTCTGTACGTTTGGTGCACGCCGGTCAACGCCAATGTTTGACGCCGGCATAACTCTAGAAACAAACAAGAGTTTCAAAGTCTAATCAAATACGAAGTTAAACAGCATTGACAACCAAAAATTCCTAACAGTTTTATCAGCTAAGATAATCTATTCCAGAGGCATAAAAAAAAGGACTCATCATTTCAAAACTTCAAAGTTTTGTAAACATTTATTTTATAATTATGACCATATCAATAAAAGTGCTGACAACTGGACTGCTGATAAATTATTATCGAATTACAAGCCTTGACACACTTTTTTTAATGACATATTAATCAAATGTTGGTATAAATACAAAGTCTAGAAGATCAACAAGTATTCTACATTCACAGGTGCACGTAAAGGTTGCCGTTTACATGATAAACTACTGAAATTGCAATTTGTATATTAGTACAGTAAGATAAAAAAAAAAAAGATATCTTCAATAGTTCAATAGTTGTCGTTAATTCATGTCCGTCATATTTGTTTTTCGTACATCGTTTTGTAATAAAAGAGGGACGAAAGATACCAAAGGGACAGTCAAACTCATAAATCTAAAACAAACTGACAACGCCATGGCTAAAAATAAAAAAGACAAACAGAAAAACAATAGTACACACGACACAACATAGAAAACTAAAGAATAAACAAATTATACCATAAGTTTTCTCAATTGGTCAATACATAGGGCTGAGCGGTATATTTTCAACATGTATATGCCTCGAATTTGTTTGAGTGTAAAAGGTAGATCACAAAAATACTGAACTCCAAGGAAAATTTAAAACGAAAAGTCCCTAATCAAATGGCAAAATCAAAAGCTCAAACTCATCAAACAAATGGAACACACCTGTCATATTCCTGACTTGGTACAGGCATTTCCTTATGTAGAAAATGGTTGATTGAACCTGGTACCGTTTTATAGCGCTGAACTTCACACTTGTACGAGAGTCGCATCAAATTCCATTATAATGACAACGAGGCGTGAACAAAACAAAGAGACATAATGGGAAAACATTTCAAAATTAATTTTATACTAAAATTTCGTACTACCATTTCCACTTTCATACTGTAAGCATTATAGTAAGCTATAAAACCTGGCATGCTAAGATTTGAACCAATTCAAACGAGAAAACCATGTAGAAAATAGTGAACCAAATATAGCTAGCCAAACCTCTTACTTGCACAACAGTTGCATCAAATTCCATTATATTGACAACAACAAACTGAAACAGAATAAAGAGGACATCAACTAGTGGCACTCACTACTTTTCAAGATTCTGAATAACTGTAGTTCAACATACAAGCAGTCGAAAACAAGGTCAGTTATCTTTCGTTATGTCATTTTCAAAGGTAACCGAATGTCACCATCAAAGTGTATGATCGTAAGGTTTTAGTTTTAATACAAAGTCTAGAAGATATACTTCTAAATATAAAAATGTGTATGTAATACATGTTATCTTTGACTTATCAGGCTGAATATCTGATATTATTAAACATTGTGAATTAGTAAATTTAAATAAATCTGATATAGTTTCTGTTTACTTAATTGTTCTCATATAACATTGTATAATGCAACTTGAAAAAGCGTGAAAAAATGTCACAAGGATTAAACAAAACAATAGTCATAAACTTGATAAAAAAATCAGAGCTATAATTATTAAAGTTGTCATTCCAAATAATGCATGTTTTGAAGTGAATTTACCTAATTTTTCAAACTGAAATAAGCCCTATTAAATCATTATTTTAGTATTAGAATTTATTTTTGCTTTGATAGTCGTTTTGTTTCAGGACTTTTCCCGCAAAGACTTCTAGTGATTACTATGTATTGCCGTTGCTTTACTTGTTTAAAAAACTTATTCCAATGTAAATCAAATAAAGATATGTTAAAGATATTGTCAACTTTAAGATGCGACGACCGATACCATGTACACATGGATTCAACCTCAAATTAAGTTCCAGGTGTTGCAAAATTCTTTTATCCATCACAGTGTTGACAATTTCGTGTCATAATAATGTTTATAGAACGAAATTCATAACAGTGTGGTCGACAGTAAAACGTTTATTAGTAATTGTACTGAAAAGTTTACCTTTAACTTGTTTGTTATACCATCACTAACAACAGTTTCACTTTTAAGAATATTAATGTCCAGAGCTGATATCAATAAATAATAATAAAAAAAAAAAGTTTATTCATGGTAAAAAAAACCAAAAAAACTTTTAAGTTAATAGGGACCCGCGTTATTTCAGAAACTATCTTATTGATTAAGAGAACAAAAACTTCTACGTTGTGATCATTTAAGAGTGGCCTTCTATTTATTCAATGTTAACCATGTGGACTTTGTTTTTTTTTATATACCATACATCGATTCGTTCATTCAGATATTTGTCAGTTTGCCTTGGCTCTTCAAGTCCAACACACAACTTCTCACGAAATTGGTATTTTTCTTACAAAAAATACATCCATGTGATGTATTCTTTTCATGGAGAATGAATGTTGCACCTTATTTTATTTGTTATCGTGTTTTTTTGTGTGTGTATCATTGACGTATAAGACAACCTGAATCTTCTTTATTCAAATTTAAAACATACGAGATGGCAATTATGACACAAAATAACTAAATTAAACTTACAGCAGAAGAAAGATAATGAACATCGCTTTTATAGTCTTCTAAATATCGAAGACGCGTGGTCTTTTTAAAAATGATGTAAATTTATAAAGGAAACAACAAACAAAATAGTTCGAATATTTATATTGGAAAAAGTAACGGTGTGTAAATCATAACAATTATTTTATTTCAATGAAAATCAAACTGTTGAATTTTTTCCGCTGCGAGCAAATTTTTAATTTTGGTCGCATTTTGAAAATCAATAAATCTTGTATTCTTGTTGGAAGCTGCACTGTGTAGTTTATACCCGTTTTTTTCAATGCCACACAAATCCAACACAGACAAAAAAAAATGGTAGGTTCAAGAAATAATTGATGCAAACTATACTTTATTGTAGTTTTAACATGGGTAGGCATTATATTCGTGATTATTTTTGCCCGAGCGATATCGAAAAACTATTATAAAAAGTGTCCTAGTTCAGTGAAAATGTACGTCATACTTATTTCCTAAACAAATAAATAAACAAACATTAATTAACATACAACACTACCAAAGGCCAGAGACTCCTTACTTGTATGATTTTGTAAAAAAATGCATCTTTTTAAAACAGTCGAAAACAAAATTGTCTGTCCAAAAGAAAAGTCGAAGCCCAAAAAAGATGAACAGTGCATTGTTGAAACATAGAAGCTGGTTGCAAAAGTTGACGACAAGATCTATTTTACAACTTGAGTATGGCCTAATACTATTAACCTGAAATAAATATATTTATTTTTTCAATTCCCTTGATACGAAAGATCTACATGTTGCCTTGGGCTTTTTTTTTCTTTTTTTTTTTTGCTCTTTGGTTGGGTTTTTGTCTCAATGACAATTCAATTTTCATTCTTATCATAGATTTAACTGCATGTTAAAATAAGAATATGAAGTGTGATAGGCAATCAGACACATTCTTTCCAGGGACCAACAGGCGTTATCAAGCTATAGGTCCCCGTATGGCCTTCGACCATTAGCAAAATAGACACTTTATAGAATGAAAGCTCCAAGAGGTCTTGGAATGAAAAAAATAAACATAAAAGATGAACGAGAAAAAAAATAGGGATACCGCATGGAAATTGGAAAATGGTCCGCAACATTAATTTAGTCAACTCACTTAGTTGAAATTAAAGACCTGGCGAATTTTAGCCTTTTTGCAATGGATGTGATGTATGTTTAAAAAAAAATCATGGTTTGTTTGGACATTTTTATAAATCAAGTCTTGTTTTTAAATTATTTGCAAGTAAGTTTTAAGTTATGAACAAATAATCACTCACAGAAAGACGTCAAATCCATCAACAAAAGAAAAAAATTAATAGACGACCGACAACGCACAGAATATTATGTATGTGTTCCGGACCATATGAGTATTTGGACCATACGCATATATCATGACCATAAGGGTATACTAATATGGTCCAACCATACACGTATGGTCCAAATACTCATAAGGTCCGGAGCATATTTTATTTGCGATCACAAATGCACGAAGACGTCCATTTCTATGTAAATTGGGTCGATTTTTTTATATAGATAAGATGAATGCGTTTCTGTTGCCAAGTGTTTTTCACAAGTATAGTAGCAGTATAGCAGAACGGTTTAAGTTTCCTATATACACCAAATGATACATTTTGCCAATACAATAACGTAAATGCATGCAAATTTCACAAGGTTTAATCCAAATAGCTTTCTTACTATCCAATAACTTTCAAGTACGAAAAAGACAGGGCAGAAGTATATTTTGTCTGTATGTTTCGTATTTGCACAACTTTTGAAAGTGGATTATGCATTCGTTCTAAAATAAAATTAGACCAGATAAAAGTTAAAAGATAACATAACTCGACAATCGCAATTGTTAAATCCGAAAAAGATAATCAATCAATACATGCATTCAGTAAGTCATTCTTTTTTCTGAAAGAACATGGCTTTGCGATATCTTATTATGAAAATTGATTGTCGAAACATAACAAAAACACAAGTAAAGGACGTTTAATTAATCAATATAAATCAAAACACAAATTCCTGATTAGTATTTCGAATTATTTTATATAGGCGTTGAGAACCTTTGGTGACCCCACGGTTTAAATGTTTATATTAAGGACGTCGTGAGCAATGGGCGTTATAGACGAACGTTCACCTAATCTGTCCCAGTCAATGGGATATTAAAGTGCGCCAATCAATGTCCATAGCCACACTGTTATGAATTCGATACTATTGATGATCGGTTATATATACCATTTCGTTTACATCAATCAAATATATAGTCGACATCCTGATTTGGAAAATATTGTACCAACATTGTGTTTACTAGTGATTCAAGTGCATACATCGCGTTTACATGTTTCGAGCTTAGACATCGGGTTTTAATGATATCGTGTAAATATCGTGTGTAAATTAATTGCTATGTTTTGTAACATTTTAACATCATAAACTTCGTTTACTGCTATGTGGATAATAACGTAACGTACGTAGATATCGTGTCTACGTAGCCAAATTAAGAAATAATTGATGCAAGGTATACTTTATTGTAGTTTTAACATGGGTAGGCATTATATTCGTGATTACTTTTGCCCGAGCGATAGTGAAGCTTAAAATAGCACGAATATAATGCATAACCATGTTGAAACTACAATAAAATATAGCTTGCACCAATTATTTCTATTCTGAATAGGACAATTAAGGTAATTTCTATGTCCGATAAGTATAAGTGTAAAAGCGTTTGTGTAGTCTCTTTCATGAACTTCCCTTTTTTGTTTGTAAAGAAGTTACGGCTCGCACTGTGATTTTTTAGTGGGAGTAGTTTGACGCCAGCATGAACGGTTGTCATATCTAGATCAACTATGTCAATTTCGGAATGCAACACATAACAGTCATAATAAATTAATGTGTAACATCATGTGCACCATTTAAGAGTTTGGAAGTGTTTTAAAGTTAAGGATGTTTGCTCCTCTATTTTTTGAATTTTTGCCAGATTTTCGGAATTCTCTGATTTTATCCATGTATTAACATTAAAAAAATTTGCCCCCTAACCCCTACTTTTCTTTTCATATTTTTATTAGATATTGTTTAAAAAGCCATATTTCAAAATCTTATGAAATCCTTGTTATTTTTTCATAGTTTTTTAAACAAAAAAGTGCCAATGTTAAGTGAAAGAAAAATCTAGAGATAATTCTTTCCTGCCAAATTTTCAATGGCTTATATCTCGAAAACAAGCACACGGACCCTCCATTTTTTCTGCTTAACATTTAGTTTCTTTATCTATATACTATCAATTTATAACAGTCTTTAAAAAAGATTGTTATTTTAAAACCGAGTAGCGAACATCCTTAAGGAAATATATTAAGTGCGAGATAATTTGATACAATTCGTTATTCTGAAGAAGTCAATATACGCATGTGCTAACACATTTTATTGGATTTAGAGCATTGGTTTGTTCACAAAGCGAAAGAAGCACGTCATATTAGAATCGAGGATGTTTCCATTTTAAAATCGCTTCATCCTCGTGTTACACGCCATAATTTATAGATTTGATCGCACTATGATTTTCTTTACAAAACTTTCCATAAAAGCTTTTCTTGACCAATATAATTCCATTGTGTAAAACATTTTTTTACTTTTATGTGGTACTTTAAGATATTACTCAAAATCCAACTTTTTTATATTTCAAAAGATAAACACAAGCACATTTTTGAAAAAAGCTCTTGAATATCTTCTAAGCATAAAAATAACCTGGTTCTGTGTAACAACTCCTTTTTATAGTATATTTGTATAGTGAAAAACAATTCGTCGGTGATTTGTTCATGGAAATGAGTTCATATTAACGCTAGTCATATGCACATCTTTACATTGTGTTTAACGTAGGTGATGTTCTGTAACTCATCAAATATATACTCTATACACAATAGATTGATACCTTAAAAGCTTGTACAACTTACCCTCCGCCGTTTCACGCCGTACGCACAGAATAAAACATAATAATAAAACTATTCGACAAACTCTATGACTACTTCTTCCCCATAGTAAAAACAACAGTTCCTTTTTAGAAAATTTTAAGCAGTCCAAGATTTCCTGAATAATAACATTTGTCAAATTCATCGTTCCCGTACACAAACTTTAAAAGAAACAAGTTGAACTGATATTGTTTTAAAGTTACAATTTCAATGTTACATTTTCAATGTTTTATTACACATGTTACATTATCACATTATCAATTGCAGAGGAAGCCACTTTATCATATATTACCTAGCAAGACCATTATGTATGTACATGTACTAGGATAAACTCATCATATATATCAGGATTGAAATTTTATATTTGCGCCCGACGCGCGTTTCGTCTACAAAAGACTCTTCAGTGACTCTCGAATAAAAAATATTAAAATGCCTAATAAAGTTCGAAAGAGCGTAGAGGACCAAAAATGCCTAAAACGTTTTTCCAAATACAGCGAAGGCAATCTATTTCTAAGGAAAAGAAAAGCCTTATTATTTTAAAATACAACGTTTTGTAAACAGTGTAATTATGACCGTATAAATGACAATTCATGTCAACACAGAAGTGCTAACTACTGGACTCGTGATACGCTAGGGGAATAAAAACTCCACCACCCGTGGCATCGACGCAATGGTTGTAAATTAACTCATCATAGATACCCGGATTGTAATTTTATATTTGCGCTAGACGTCAACAAAACACTTACCAGTGAGGCTTGAATAAAAAAATGTTAAAATGACCAAATCAAATTATTTTAGTATTTTGCTTTTGTATGCTTTCGTCCTGAATATAAATGGACTGACGTCAAGCAGAAACATCAAGTATAAGAAATCAAATAGTATAACATCATCTGTCAAATGTCACTATGAAACTGTTCTATGGTTAATCTGTTAACTTGATACACAGTATAACAGTGTCTCTCAGAAACTGTTCTAAAGGTTCTATAACAAATATCATGAACATTCCTGACTGACAGTTCTACAAAAAATATCATGAACATTCCTGAACAGGACTGACCAAAGTTTTTTGAAAAAAATATCTTTGACGATTTGACTTTTAGTTTTTCGACACATTTATCTGTTATTGTGTGCATTTAATATAAATTATTCTATATAAACAATACCTTTTCGTTTTAGCACATATGGCGTTCAGTCGATTATCCTTAATGAACTAGTAATTATCAGATATCACCACTTCATTCTAGATTTTACTCCTACATTTGTACTTCCTACTAAATATATATGTACAGTTTTGTAAAATATAGATAAAAACGATAACAATTTATTTATCCCATTTGGAAAATATATAACATCATCTATATTAATTAATTAAGATAAGGGTTTTAAAGAGTATTTATGTTCCATACTTGTCTTTAGTCCTAAGTCAGGTATATTACACGCAACTGTTCTGTACTGCAAATGGCATAACATTACGTTGTTACAGTACATGTTTGAGATCCATTTTTGAATGTTGTGATTTAAGCAAACATTGTAGAAATCTGACTCGTTATTTGAATGTCCTTCTCGTACGTAGCTATCTTAAATAAGATTTATAATGCAATGTTTTCATTTTTTAAAGGTTAAACTTTACAAATACAGTTGGTTCACAAAAGACACCTATTTATGGGAAGATACTAACTTTTCCTATATAGATATTTGTGTGTTTACTTACTGATTTCATATATTAATCGATAAATATCAGCAGGATAAAGAATTAAACTGAATTATCATGAAGAAAGAATTAAAATAATGGTAGCGAAATAAATATTTTAGGTTAAACTTACTTTTTAGAATTTCGGGGGACACAGATGGTGAAAATATGCTGCACAGCTGTATGTGTTGACCTTTAGAAAAGTTAGTAGCGCGTTTCCCATCCCAGAATACAACTTTTAACGAAATTTCCAAGTAAACTTGGCCCCTTTTTTTTTTTTTTAGAAAAAGGAGTTCCTATTGCTTATTGCATTGTCTATATTAACAGACTCCTAACCCCTAGTTTCAGTGACGATATATTGAAATAATTACATTAGATGTATGTTTCATTATAAAACTTCATTATAATTGGTTAACTGCACATCACGTGTTATTCCGTAAGCAATTGCATTACTCAATAAATTTTTTTCATTCATGATAACACGTGGTCCTACAATAAAGTGCACAGGTGAATTAAATAAAAAAATCATAACATTCGTGTTTTCATGATCATAGCTAAAAAATGTAATTATAAGTATTGAATGCTTCTTTTTATAACTTCATAGGGTTGTAAAAGCGTTGACCGAGCGCACACTTTTAGAATGAAGCGCTTCATACAAAATGTACTTCGGTCAACGCTTTTACACCCCAATGAAGTTACAAAAAGAAGCATTCAATTCTTAAATGCAATCTCATGGGTCTCTACTATAAGACATCACAGCTTACGTCGAAACAATGAACTATTTCTTATCATTTTTTTCAAACAATAACGAACATAGCATTCATTATGAAGTTATAGTTGGTCTCAGTCCTGCAACATTAAATCTATGACAAACGGAATAAGGAAATTGAAATCGAACATCCCAAGATACCAGGCTTCACCGCACTTGCGGTTCATCAACATTAAACAATCAGTGATAATCAATCTGAAATTCAAGTCAGTTCCGAAGTTGTAGATCATAACGAACAGAAATTAGAAGTAAAACAAGCAGTGGTCTAAATTCGACTCCTGTAGATGAAGGAAACCTTCATGAATCAAATAACTTTTTACATTTTCTAAGCGGTAAAGGAATAGGTTCAGTAAGACCCCTTTTTGGCCCCAAAATATAGCAGTTTTACAAAATTGTGAAAATGTAATCTTTTAGCTATTTACTGGAAAGTAGAATGCTTCTGCTACGTAAATATGGGCTGTTTTTTGACAGTACAATGCCCATATATCGGGTACTAGCGTCATTACGTGATGCTAAATTACTGAAATATTCACACTTTTAGCATTTTAGTTAAATTTTAGACGGTTTCCGTCTTAAATGAAAGTGGACGCATTCGTGTTCATTCATAATATTCAAATGTAAGTTGTATTTGATGATAATAAAAAACATGTATAAAGGTTGAGAATGAACACGGATGCGGCCACTTCCATTTTTGACAAAAACTATCTGAAAAGTGATGTTTTTGATAGATTTTTCATATTTAAGTTTGAATCGGAGCGTTTTTAATGACTAAATCAGTTAAAATCTTTCACATGAACTAATTGAATCAATTGAAATAGACACTTAAGTGTTAAAAAGGTGTCAAAAATCTTTCGTTAGATGAACCCGAAATTTGAGGCCAAAATCGGTCCTTACCTAATGTTTAACTATTGCTTTAAAATCGGTCCTTACCTAATGTTTAACTATTGCTTTAGATAAGGATGCATGTTGGTACTCCTTTACAGAAAATCACCGTATAGATGATACAAATGTATATGTCATGTCAGCACATCTATGCTAAATACTGAGCAAGTGTTTTTTTGGAATTCAACGTTTATCAGCAATGGCAGAAAACACCACTGGACAAAAATAATTTAATTACTTCCTTCAATATTATTAATTACTAGTACACATTATATCATTTTAATATTTTTTTTCTGTGCAAAATTGTTCTTTTTAACTTTTGTTATCTCGAAACAATGTAGTTGTTTTCATTATTTTCATTTATTTGTGTACATTTTTGTATTTGACGGCGTTTTATTTGGGTTTTTAAAAATTGTTTTATATCTCACAGCGGAATACTACTGTTACCTTAAATTTTTACCCCTTATTTTATTTATTTTGTATTAACATTGTATCGTAGATCAAATTTATTCGTTCAATGTATGTCCACTTGTGTTGACATGTCTTTTGATTGAGTTAAGCCATTTCAATTGATATGTTTTAGTGTGTTTTTTCTATCTTGTGGTGTTTAACTATTGCTTTAGATAATGATGCATGTTGGTACTTCTTTAAACGTGTAAACCCACTGCATTTGTTTGCACCTGTCCTTAGTACGGATTTTTTTTAAAACTTTATGGACAAAGTTTAACCGTAAGAAGAGTTTCTATGGAAAGTTGCATTGTCTATATTTACAACATTGCAACCTATTGGTAAGGGCTTTTGAAACGGCAGATACAGAAGAATATGTGTCCCTGATAGTCATTTAACGCTATTTTTTGGGCTACCCTTTATACCAGCTGTTTGTCTTCGTCTCTGATTTCCATTGCAATACAGTGGATTTTGTAATTGTACAAAAGATTAACATAGGTTTTATGCATGACGTGCAATGTAACGAAGGCAATCGTAACTACTCGGCCATTCTCGCTATGCAGTTATTTCTTCGTGCAATAGAAAGGCCGAGCAGTTCCGATTGGTAACGAAGGGAAAACCGCACTTCGACTACAACAGTACCTCTGATATGACTTTGTTCTAGTGTTTAAAGATTTCTATTGATTAAAGATGGATGTAGCATGGAGATGAAATCATGTTGTTCAGGCATGTCGATTCGTTAATTCTTCCTGAATCGGGAGGATTCCGCTCTACAATAAAACAATCGGAAATCAGCGATAATCGAACGTTTTTCTTCTTCTGTAATTTAACAGAGGTAAGCTGCATAAAATTTTCAAATTAAAGTTCAATCAGAGAACCTCTATTGACCTGTAATGCCTCAATATAGAAAAAAGACCAGTTTGATGTTGTTATTTAATTAGCCCTTATGTTGTTTTAACTATATTTATTTAAGAGTGCTTTTTTTGTACATGTATTGGAATGACCTTTTGTATGAAGCGAAGAAGAGCTTCATTCTTAATATGTACGCATGGTCAACGCTTAAAATACCCTCTAGAATTACTAGGGGAAAAAAAAGCTTTCAATTCAATATCGAACTGTGTGTAGAATTTGTCTTATAGTTGTGAATATCGTGATTATAATGTATGCATTTTCATTTCCAAATTGTTAACGCTGTCTAACGTGTCACTAAATTATGAAACCAAGAAAAAATAGTGATAAAAATTTAGATAATTTTTGACACAAACAACGTCCATGTAACGTTCGGTATTTCACGTTACGTCTGCAAAGTATTTTCTAGAGAAATAAAAAGAAAAACATAGAATTGACCTGTTTCTGTTCCTCATCATAAATGCATTTATACCCTGAACCTGGGAACAGTATATCTTAACTTTTAGTTTATAACTTATTTTCCTGCCTGAACACTTCCGAATATTGCCTATTTAGACACGTGGGATATTCTACTTTTCAGACACCTCTAGTTTGTTAAATTCGTTTGGTCTCATGTTGTTTTGTGATGTATATTTGTGTATACTTTGACTTCATATTAAGTCATAGTTTATTTCAGACTGTCGGAATTCTAATGGGAACCAATTGTGCCCCTCTTCTTGCCGACTTATTTCTTTATTATTATGAGGCTGACTTCATACAGGAACTTCTTAGGAAGAAAGATAAGAAGTTAGCAATATCCTTTATCTTTCCGTACCGCTACATAGATGATATTCTCTCACTAAATAATAAAAAGTTTGGTTAATATGTTCAACGAATTTATCCCATCGAACTAGAGATAAAGTATACTACAGATACAGTTAAGTCTGCCTCATATCTTGACTTACATCTAGAAATTGACAATGAGGGTCGGTTTAAAACTCAACTTTACGACAAAAGAGATGATTTCAGCTTCCAAATTCTGAAATTTCCATTTCTATGTAGTAACATTCCAGCAGCATCCAGAAGGTTGAAAAAGAAAATGGTGATATTGTAACTAACCAAAAAGATATACTTAAACAGGTTAAAATATTTTATGAAAATTTGTACAAAAACAGAGATGTTGAATGTTGTAAACCTAAAGATATTGAAAATAGTCTACAAAATGTAAATGTTAGAAAGTTGTCTTTAGATGAACAAGATAAACTAGAAGGTGAAATATCAGTTGAGGAAGCTGGTGAATCTTTAAAAAGAATGAAAAGCAATAAAACGCCTGGATCAGATGGTTTTTCAAGTGAATTTTTTAAATTTTTCTGGCCTGACTTAAAAATTTTTGTTGTAAGATCCTTGAATGCAGGTTATGATAAAGGGGAACTTTCTGTTACTCAAAAACAGGGGATAATTACATGTCTTCCAAAGGGTAACAAACCTAGACATTTTTTTAAAAACTGGCGCCCTATATCTTTGCTTAATACTGTATACATGTATAAAATTGTCTCTGGGGTTATAGCAAGAAGATTTAGAACAGTTTTGACTAAACTTATTGATACTGATCAGACAGGTTTTATGAGTGGAAGATATATTGGGGAAAATCTAAGATTGATCTATGATATTGTAACAAACCGCCGCCACAGGCCGAGTAATTGTGGAAGGGTCTGTTGACAAGTTTTGGGGCTCTCGTCAGGAATATTCTGCATCTTGGGGTTTTTCCGTCTTCTACCTCTAAAGACGAATGGATGCCAGGCAATGCACTCATATTTCTCAGTCCATAAACTATAGGTTCGAACGTATATTATATTTATTATTACATGTTCATGGTATATAGTACACAGACAATTTATGCAGACATGCAGACGCTTAATCAGTAATCAGTTTTTCGGGTCATTTAGGTCACTCAGTGTGGTGGGGGATAACTGCCTTTATATTTACATTTCCTTAAAAATACTTCATCTTATATTATTAAAGCATATTAACCTGCTTGGCTTTTCTGTTGGGCTGGGTCTGGTAAAGATAAACTTTCAAGTTGCAAGTTAAAGCTACTAGTTAGGCTTGAGCTAACAAGTTATCCGCCATTTCACTGAGTGGAACCTTATTTATATACTTTTGAGATCCCTGAAAGCCAATCAAAAATAAGGGATCTAGCCAGGGATCCCTGAGGGCCAATGAGAACCCTATCAGGACTGACAGGAAAATGTCCGATAAAATAGGGGCTTGACAGGAAAACCTGCACATTTAAAAATCACATGTAAAATGGACAGTAAAATGCCTATTCTTTAATTATTATACAATTGGGCCAAAATCCTAACTTTTCCTTTATATAAATTTAGCAAAAGAAGCTTAAAACTTCGTTAATACTTGTTTCCAATTTCTAGCCGTGCGTAGGACTAGAGCAAACGCCGGGAGTACTGATACTAAATTCCAGCAGTAAACTGGTTACAATATAATCCCTAAGAAACTAATCTTTAACAGATATAAATAATGAAGCCTTAATAAAACTATTAATGTAAAGACTTATTTCTTACTCTTATAGAATACTTAAGAGATTTAAGATATATAATAACAACGACAAAAATATTTCCTACTGCGGTCACATGACCTGTAAAATGGCTCTTCACGGAGAAACAACAAAAATGCTTTGGACCGATAGTAAAACTTAAATATTTCCTTACTGAGACACTTTCAGGACTTATAATGGGTTGAAATATAATCTCAGGTATATGCTTATTCGTGCCAGACACCTTACAATCTATGAAAAATATGTTATACAGGAAAACGAGTTTGGTAAACAAGTGGAAGGGGCACTTGCCAAACAAAATGCATAAAGTTAAAAAGTTGCAAATATAACAGTATGTCCAATTCAAATAAATGTTCATAAAGTCCATAATATTTCTGTTACAGGCCATCATCCAATAAAGTTTTCATCCATCTGTAGTTGACTTATTTCTTCTGTTGGCATAGTAAATTCCAGGTTGTAAAAATTATTAAATGTTATATTTGTCCAGTTGTTACAATATCATGGAATATACTGAAGATAATGATATACCAGGCCTTTTATTGTTGATAGATTTAAAAAAAAGCCTTTGATTCCATTTCATGGGAATTTCTTTTAAATTTAATGTATTGAAATTTTTTAATTTTGGCGATTCTATTATAAATTGGGTGAAAGTGCTCTATCAATACATTAATTCAGCAGTCATTCAGGGAGGAAATCTTTCAGACTTTTTCACTGTTGAACGGGGTTGTAGGCAAGGTGATCCATTATTGCCTTATCTCTTCATTCTTTGTGCAGAAATTTTAGCGTTAAAAATAAGAAATAACAAAAATATAAATGGAATCAAAGTTCTTCTTGCTGAACACAAACTCTCGCAGTTTGCTGACGATACATCATTACTTTTAGATGGAAGTGAAGAATCTTTAAATGAGGCATTATTGGAACTAGATTGGTTTGCGAAAATTTCTGGTTTGAATATATTTTTTTCCAAAACTCATGTGATTTGGATTGAAGTAAAAAGTACAGCACAGAGACACTTTGTACAAATCAAAATCTTACTTGGGGAAGCACATCCTTTAATTTATTGGGTGTTAATTTTGATGTCGATTTAGAAAACATAGTTGAAATCAATTATGATGAAAATATTGTAAAAATAAAAAGACTAGTCAAACAATGGTCTAGACGTAACATTAATGTTATTGGTCGAATTACTGTTGTAAAGACACTTATGTTGCCAATTTTAAATCATTTAATATTGTCAATACCTAATACAAGTGAAGATATTATTAAACAGATAAATGAACTTATGTATAAGTTTATATGGAACTCACCAGTTCATAGAGTAAAAAAAGATGTAATACAAAAAGATTATTGTGATGGAGGCTTAAAAATGATTAATTTACATGCTTTTATAAATGCTTTGAAATGTACTTTGATAAGAAGAATTTGTAAAAACGATTGTAAATGGCGAAATATATTTTTGTCATATGTTGATAAAGATAGATTCTTCACTTGTGGTAATAGCTATGTAAAGCAACTACAACAAAGTATTAAGAATAAATTTTGGAAAGATGTACTGGGTGCTTGGCAAATGGTAATTAAAAAAGAAATGAATTTGCACGACTGGGAATATTTTCTTTCCAGTCCAATTTGGATGAATAACCTATTCCAAATTGACAACAAACCAGTGTTTTTCAAAGACTGGCATAGTAAGGGTATTATACATGTAAATGATATTGTTGGGGAGAATGGTACCTTTCTAAATTTTTATCAATTTCAGGAGTGTTTTCAGATGGATATAGACATCATGAAATATAATAGCATAATTTCTGTGCTAACTAAGACTTCCAAAAAAATTAATAGGGGAGATTATTAATTAGTATCTCCTTTCATACCATCAGTAATAAAGACCATTCTCAAAAGCAAAAAGGGATCTAAAGATATGTATTTGGTGCTAAACAAAAACAACACTGTTCCTACAGGAGTAAAAAGATGGGAAGCAATTTTAGTTTTAGAAAATCAAAACTGGAAACAGATTTTTTCAATTACCATTTGCTATTACAAAAAATACTAAACTACAATGGCTTCAGTATAGAATTAATCATAAAATTCTGGCAACAAATACGTTTTTAAACAAAATTGGGATAGTGCAAAACCCATATTGTACTTTTTGTAACACTGAACTTGAATCAATTGAACATATACTGTGGGACTGTTATTATGTACAACAATTTATTGAGCAAACTGAAATGTGGTTTCTCCAAAATGGTATTAGTATACCATTTACACAAGATATTTTTTTGTTTGGAAATTTATCACGAATGTACAAAGGTGACCCTCAAAACAATATTTTTCTATGGATTAAACAATATATTTATAATATATACACGATATTTTAAAGGAGAGTTAAGTTTAACGGCATTGATTGAAAAAATAAAGCATCATTATATTTTGGAGACGAAGATATCAATTAAAAATAAATGTTTTGACAAGTTTAATCAAGCTTGGTGCATTTACCAAGAGGCTTTACAGGATAATTTGGTGGATTAGCAACTATACAAAATTAGCAGACATCAAACTAATTTTTTTTTATATTTGTTTTTTGTTTTTTTGTTTTTTGTTTTTTGTTTTTTTATTTTTGTTTTTTTATTTTTATTAATCATCTTTTAATTCTTTTATTTATTAATTCTCTATACTTTTTTTGTATGTCCTTTTTAATAAGATACAATTATAAAATCCCAACAAAATGTTATTTTCAAGTTCTATACATTTTCTGATAGGTTGTATTATATTACATTCATATATATGAGCTTAGTGTTTGATAACTGTACTGTTGTATATTATATATGTTGGATAAAAAAAAAAGATAAAAAAAAAAAAAACATTCCAGCAGCGCCTGTATACGGAGTATATATTTCCCAATTGATACGATATTCCCGGGCTTGTATTTCCTATCATGATTTCCTTGATAGAGGATTGCTGCTCACAAAGAAGCTATTAAACCAGGAGTTCCAAATGGTGCAGTTGGAATCATTCGTAAATTTTACGGACGCCATCACGAGTTGGTTGACCGTTATGGAATAACCGTTTCACAGATGATATCAAATATGTTCCTTATGTCGTAACTACAATACCCTCCCCTTTTAATGAATGTGACTTACCGAATTAGACTATTTACCGGATTTGTAATGACATAAGTAACACGATGGGTGCCATATGTGGAGTAGGATCTGCTTACCCTTCCGGAGCACCTGAGTTTACCCCAAGTTTTTGGTGGGGTTCGTGTTGTTAGTCTTTAGTGTTCTATGTTGTGTCTTCTATACTATTATTTGTCTGTTTGTCTTTTTATTTTAGCCAAAATTTACAGATCTAACATTGTTAGGTTGATGTTTAGACGAGTTGTATACATGTATATATATATACAACTCGTCTAAACATCAAAACAATATATATATATATATATACGACCATACAATAAAACCTATTTTAATGAATGGCAGGGAAATTACAGGAATGTTCAAAACTATCTCTGCAGCATGCCAGAAAGAAAGTGAATATTTATTACAGCACCTTTACATATGAACGATTTTTTTAGATGAATCCAATTTAAAATTAGGTTAAACAAATAGTCTTCTAACTTTATAGCTGTGCTAGGAGAGCTTGATGTATTCCCTTTATATTTTTCAGTTGTATTATCAATTAATATGAAATATCGGTTTAGAATTAAAAAAAATAAATATGAAAGATGGTTTACTATATGATACCTTTATGTGTAACAAAAACATGTTCACTAATAATATTGAATGCTTTAATACATCCATACACATACATTATTGTTTTCAAAAAGCTGAAATATTCCTAATTTGGAAGTAAAGCTTGACTTTGTTATCAAGTCAGTTAAGCAAAACCTTTGTTATAGTTTGGTAAAATTTTGGTAGACAAAAAGAATAGATACAAAGAGTAGTAAATTAGATTTTTGATTTCAAACAAAAAAACTTGTTTCTCTAAAGAAATGTATCTACATGAATCTTTAACAAACTAAAACATATGCAAGAGCAACAAAGCTAAAGATTCCTGGCATAGGTAAGACACAAAAATGCGGCGAGTTTAAACTGGTTTTATTCACGCTCATTAGCCCATCATATCTCCATCATCTCTAGCCAATGTATAAGACATATATAATTTTAACATCCTCAATTTTGAGTGTCACTGACAAACAATAAATTTTGCTGTCCCTTACGAATATTGTCCGGATCTGGAGCTGCCCCAAAAAGCCCACTTTAAACGAACTCTGCAGAAGGGGTGTTTTACATATATGTACTATAGTTTAGTTGCTATCTCCCTTTACGTGTACGTTTAATACGACGGTGCTATGTATGAAATTTAAAAAATAATTAAACTGCAAGCCATCTGCTGTATTTCAAAAGGCTATCTGCTTCTTCAGAAAATACTATACGTAGTTAATATCTAGTCCATTTTATTTTAACAAGAGACACAGATATAGTGTAAACCACAAAAATAATCAACAACACTTTGTACAATTCTATAACTAATCATCATTCCAAAATGTTATACAGTTACACCAAAAAATTAAATATTTTAGTTTCTCCATTTTTACGAAATTCGACTTTCTTAACTCGCAACTCGACTTTTGTAACTCGCAACTCGACTTTTGTAACTCGCAACTCGACTTTCGTAACTCGCAACTCGACTTTCTTAACTCGCAACTCGACTTTCTTAACTCGCAACTCGACTTTCGTAACTCGCAACTCGACTTTTTTAACTCGCAACTCGACTTTCGTAACTTGCAACTCGATTTTCTTAACTCGCAACTCGATACTCGATAAAAAGTGAATCTCCCTACATGTAGGGTTCTACCAAAGGTAATACCTAGCTGCACCCGTAAAAAATATGTAAAATTTCCAAATTTCAATAAAAAAAATTTAGTAAATGAAAAAAACGTTGTTTACGAAAGCAGAGAAGTATCGTTCATAATTCAGAATTCAAAACTCGCAAATCAAGAAAGATAATCCTGTTTTAACGCAGTTGCAATCCAAACACAATAAATATTATCTTAATCTGATAGAATATCCCGTAGATTAAAAATATAATAGTGCACAGACAAACATTAAAACACTTTTCAAAGGATATGTGCCGACATTATGTCAGACAAATTCTTGTAATCACTTTTACTCCGGGAGAGAGAGATATCGAGTGTCACTTCAATCCTTTTTCGATTTTTTTCTTCTTCTTCTTTCCATGACTTCAATGAGTAAAACCCATATCACATAGTCAGCTATAAAAGGCCCCGAAATGACAAATGTAAAACAATTCAGACGAAAAAACAAATTTGATATACAGCAAAAAACAACAACCACCGAATTACAGGCTCCTGACTTGGGACAGGCACATACAGAATGTGCACCATCATTATTTAAACAACACAAAAAATATGTCGTCCACTTTTCGGTGTAGTGAATGAGAATTATTATCAGGTGTAAAATTAGAGAGTAGGCAGGCGAAGAATGGAGATCGTAGCGTTGTTTTTTTTATCCACACAGGGAACACATTGAGAGTTCGACAGACGGACAAGCGTTAAAGTTAATGCCCCCTCCGCTGTAGCTGAGATTATTTCGGCGGCACGACGTCTGTCTGTGTATACCTTCGTATAGAAATATGCCATTTATAAGAATGGATAAGTTTGCAAAAAATTGTGTGTGGAAAAGGGGGAGGCAAACTTCTCAAATTGACAAGAAAAAAAACACTATTTTCTATGTAGTGTAATAATCTTAAATTTAGTGATTGTACTCTTTCATTTTCATTTTTTAGTTTCAATTTTTGTCTTAAATGGGAGAGGACATAGTTTTGTCCCCTTTTTGCCTCTGGCTCCTATACGTACACTGTTATTATGACATACTTTTTGTAATAGCAATGAAACGAGTCATTTCGAATACCGGTATGAAAATGAGACTGTTCTATGACGACTTTTATTTATTGATACACTAGTTTATAAAATACAAAATTATTGTATTTATTGGCTCTTAGTAATGTTCAATAGCGTACGTATTTGAATAAAATTTCAAAGAATTTAATTTACTACAATACAAACAATTCTAAGCTCTATTTTAGAACATGTAATTTAAACTTGTTGATTCGAAGTTAGTTTAAAATTTGTCAAAGTAAGCTTTAAGAATTCTTTTTTTTCCAATTTGTCTTTTAATTTAGATTTATCATGCATGTAACAGTTTATAACTAAGTGTTTTGATACATGTATATGTATTTGATACGGTGCATTTGTGATGGATTTATTTCAGACTCCATTTATGAAATAAAATCTATACAGCAGAGAATTTTGATTTTTTTTTGTGTATCAATTTAAAATGTAGATTTAAATATTTTTCACTTCAAACGATAAAGTAAAACTTCTTCAAAACTTATATATAATGTATAGTTCGGCATCCGCAAAAAAAGCCATACGTATTTCATTGAATCTCGATATTTATCATGTTTATAATTTTTCTAACACTGACGTTCTACCTCCATAAGCCTGGAAATGACATGGCGGGTCACAATTTTAATATATAAATATAGGTACTATATATTAGTTAATATTATACAAAAATGGGTACATTGTTTTAGACAAATATAGCACAATTCTACCAAACAAAAATCGAAGTTAACCCCTCCACCCAGATTAAAATTGATAATTCCAAGATTAAAGTTGGAAATTGCAAGATTAAAGTTGATAATTCCAAGATTAAAGTCAACAATTTGAAAAAAAAATAAATAAAAAAGGATGACCCTGCTTTCGTAATAAATGGAATTATATTAGTAAATGCCAAAAGTATCATCTTTCGTCAATCTTAGACTGTAACTCCCAAACAACATAAAGAAAAATCGTCAAAAACTTAACACGAATTTTGTTAATATAACAACATAAAATTATCAGAATTTGATGAACGATACACAAAATCTGTCTTTTGTATATACATATTTTAATAACTAGATTCTTCCGTTGAAAAACTAGGTTATTATTAGAGATTTGTTGTTGTTTGCTTAACCTACAGTGGTAAATATTTCACGCATACGTAAACTTTACGAAAAAGCGATGATTTCAATTTTTCCATTTTGAACGTTCCATTTCAGTGAAGCGAATTTCCAGCTGTAGTAGTATAGGACTCGGGTTTCCTTTCCTATTTTCTTGATAGAGGGTTGCTACTTGCAAGGACGCTGTGTTACCAAGGGTTTCAAATGGTAAAGTTGGGTGTATCCCTATGAAGGTGTAACGGACCCTTCGCCTAGTTTCAATGGGTTCGTGTTCTTAACAAACTTTCTAGAATAGCTTTCAGTAGTATATTAATGTGTAAAGTGCGATCTTTTTTGCCTTTCGTAAGCGCGGGTCATCATGATAGATTAATGTAGGATTTTTGAATTTTGAATTTTTGAATTTTGAATTTTGAATGATCCTTCTCGCCTTTCGTTGTTTTCACGTTACACTTTGTACCCGAATTTCCATAAAACTCGCCCGATTTGGACTAAGACCGGGGATAAATTCGTTAACTTATACTATCACATGGTTGAGAGGGTGACATTTTTTAATGTTACCCTCTCGTCTAGACCAATCAAAAATACAATGCTAAATTTATACGTTTTGGCTCAGATTCTATATTTTAAAATGAAAATAAAAGATAAAACATCTTGCTTAACTTTGTTGTTTTTTCTAATACCAGTAACGTTGTAATGTAGATTTACTTGACGTCCTAGAAAATACTTTTAATAAAATTAATCTGCAAAAGACTACAATGATAGGACATTCAGTATGATAAATTAAATAACAAATAGCTGAGAGGGTGGTGATAGAGCAGATTGGTACCCCTCGAAAAAGCATTGTCAACCTTGGCTTCGCCGCGGTTGACAATGATTTCTTGGGGTAACAATCTGCTCTATCACCCTCTCAGCTATGTGTTATTTATATAATGTTTAGCATAGATAAATATCCACTATTATCATTATAGCTCTGCAACTGATTTGGTTCTGATACATGCCCGGCTTACAAATATTCAGTATATGCCACTTAATTGGACATGGCTTTAAAGTCATATGAAACGAGTGACCGGTGAAAAATAATGTTTATCCAATTCTTGAACCAATGCATGTATATATCATAAACTTCTGTGCACGATTTTATCATTTTTTACGCAAACATATCGTATAATCGTCAATTTTTTTTCTCTCTGTCTGTTATGAAGTAAACATATGGCAGCTACTTAAATGTCTTGTTTAGAAGCCGAAGTTTACCGATTCACACCTTATAGTAAACAATTAAACGTGGGTATTGAGCACGTGTTTAACATGTACAATCAGATTCATCTTTTATATAAGCTTTGGATTTCAAATATTTTGGCCACGAGCATCACTGAAGAGACATGTATTGTTGAAATGCGCATCTGGTGCAAGAAAATTGGTACCGTTAATTTTATTAGAAGACTGCTCACAAATTTTCAGATGAATCGGACAACCTATTGTTGGGTTGCTGTGCTAAAATTGGTAATTTTAAGGAAATTTTGCAGTTTTTGGTTATTATAGATAGAGATAAACTGTAAACAGGAATAATGTTCAGCAAAGTAAGATCTACAAATAAGTCAACATGACCAAAATTGTCAGAGGACCCCTTAAGGAGTTATTGCCTTTTATAGTCAATATTGAACAACTTTTCGTCATTTTTGTAACTTGTAAAAAAATGAACCCGCCTACCAACCAATATGGCCGACATGAGTAAATACAGTAACAGGTGAGCGACACAGGCTCTTGAGAGCCTCTAGTTTTGTTTGTTAAAAAGATGTCAAAATAGAAGTGAAGTAATGTGAATTATTTCTTTTTTTGAACTGACTACATCATGCTGGTCTGATGATGAGCTTGTAGGTTGAAGCCTTTATTGTTTTTTTGCTGCTGTTTGTAATAACTGTAGATCAATATTTTTAAGGCAACTTACATTGTATTTCTATCTAATCCATAAATATGTATAAAGGACTTTATCAATTAAATTTTATGAAATTTTCCTTTGATTTTGCTGATTGATTATTTTCTTTCTCTGCAGAGTCGAGTGATATGAAAAGTTGTTAAGAAAATATGTGTTGCATGCCTATTGCTTTAAAATGTGTTTTTGATTTGTGATATACATTGTAGTTGATTTTCCTTTTAGACAGCAGCCATCCTTTGTTTAAAATGTATCATGTTTATAGAAAAAGGTTCAAAGGAAATGATATCTGAAATAAATGTTGTTATTAAATACTCAGTTTTAGTTATTTTTATTTTGATATTCAAACATATAGTGTAAGATAAAAACTAGTTATACATCTAAAAAATTGGTAACCCTCCTTGCATTAGAAGTTGCATAATTTAGCATTTATAGATGAAATATAATATCATATGACAGAACATCAAAAGAAATGACGAAAAATTACACAGTCTGACAAGGAAAGAATTTAATGAACATGATTCATCTACATTCATCTATCTTATGATGTCTCTTGATAAATATTAAAACATATTGACTGTAAAATAATTACCAGCTCACCAATTATATCTGTTCACAAAATTTGTTATTTGGAAATATCTGTTGAATGTTTTGAAATTAAAATGTGTTAACTAAAATTATTGAAAAATTGAAGTCTTTAAATGATACAAAAGCAAGGATACATGGAATGATTGCAATTGAGACAACTACTAACCCTGCATAGTAGGGCACTGGTGTAAACAAGTACAGGTCACCTGAAGTCTTCAACAATGAGCAAAATCCTTAACTTAAAGATCGTTATACATGGGCTTATTAAGTCCCAAGATAATGGCATCTACATCCTTTGCTTTCAAATTTTTGTTTGTATGTTTCTGATGAAGGTTAATTAAAATAAGCCCAGCAATCTTAATTTGTGAACTGTTTTTTTTTTAAATTTCAAAAGAGAAAGCTAATAGACAAATTTAAGCAAATAACAAAAAAAAGGAAATCCATTTAATATGGCAGACAGCAACCAAGCACAACCAGTGGACATAATGAACATGTTTATGAGTGCTCAAACTGCACCATAACATTAGACACAAAAAACATCTTATATAATGCTGGATTACACAAAAATGTTTTTCTTTAAAATCATCTGCTCTTCTCTGGTGTTTAAAATGTACATGTACATGTACAATATATACAAAAAAAGTTAGCTGCTATTGAGACAAAGGCAAAAATCATAGTGCAACAAAACATGTTGATTATAGACATAATAACAATAAACTAAAAAAACACTTACCATTACTAAATGATTAGGAACTTCCAGGAACTAATTGCAGCTACTGTCCAGGTTATGTTTCACCTCCAACTAATCTGTTCAGTGAAGAGTTTTTACCATTGAAATGAAATGTGAACACTTTCCAATCTTTTGGCAGACGTGAATATTCTCATGTGGCATTTATACATATATCTGGTGGTGATGATACACAGTGATAATTAACCCTTTTCTTCTTTTTATTGAATTTTGAAGAAAAAAATGGAATTTAAACTTTGTTTGTTAATTTTGTAAATTTTCCTTTTTTTTTCCATCTATTTTTTTAAGTATAAATTTCAAAGAAAAAAAAATTTAAATATTTAAATTTTTTTTTTAATTTTTGAAAAATTCGAATTTTTTGTAATATTTTGCATTTATAAATTTTTTAACTTTAAAAAAGTGAACTTTAGTTGCCTTCGTCCATGCATGCATTGACTAAGTCTGTTGTGTTAGTCCATGCATGCATGGACTAAGTCTGTTGTGTTAGTCCATGCATGCATGGACTAAGTCTGTTGTGTTAGTCCATGCATGCATGGACTAAGTCTGTTGTGTTAGTCCATGCAAGCATGGACTAAGTAACGTTAGTTACCTTCGTCCATGCATGCATGGACTAAGCTTAGTTCCTTAGTTTTCATGTTTACATATCATGAAAAGATTTAGTCATACTGTCAATTGTTTGCAATTTATTTCTTAAGGTAAGTTATAATGCACATTATGTCTTTAAATCATAATTAATAGGTTGAATATGAAAAAATCAACTAAACAGGAAAAAAAGGTAATTACATCAAATTAAAAAATAATTGAACTAACACCATGAAATTAAGAGGTAAGAAGAAATGGAGGTTTTCTAAACTTGATGTTGATTTCCAGTTTTATTTAATACCTTGTTTATAGTTTATTTTAAGGACGTATCCATATGCGTATTGCGATCACCGGAAATTTATGAGAGGGTCACGCTGAGGTCACTGTGCATACGGAAAATATATCGACGAATTGCTTCCTGGAATAAATAAGGTAAACTTCTTCTATTAAATATGAACAAATTAAAGAATTTTCTTAAGAAAAAAAGTATATGTACGATGTTTAATAATGAAAATTGACCATTTAGTCATAAAAAACATATGCATTTTTTTTTGGATTTGAGGTTTCATATGACTTTAAAGGATATCTTTAACACAGGCACGTTCGTTCTGTCTTAGAAGCGACGTTAAAGATTTGAACTCCATCTCTGTATTCATTAATCTCAATTCAAAAAGTTAAAATGGGGTTTACTTAGTTTAAACAAGAATTTATTTTTCAAAAAGTGCACAAAATATAATTATACAATATAAATACTGGGATTCGGAAACAAGAAAAACTTATATAAATCCGTCTCCCTGAAAAATGGGGTTACAAAATGTAGTAGCATTTGAAATATTATAAAATAGGTTAATATGACAAGTTATTAAACATGCACCTTTATTCTGTATGCATGTAGAAAACATAATGATTGATACTACATAATTTTAAACTAGATTCCGCTAGTATTTAACTCTTTGCACTATGAAAAAAGTGTAGTAGTCTTCGGTCTGGAACCAGGTAAACATAATTTGTAAACTGTTACAAATAATTATAACCAAAATGGGTACGGATGCATTTCAATGCAAAGAAGTAAACATAATTGTATATTTATTAGTGGTTTTGTTTGGCATTGGATCATGGGTAGACATTAATGGGATGTTCGTAGAAATTCCTGTTTTTGTTCAACATCTACCGGAAGGATGGAAACTCCCATCATACCTTTCTATCATAACACAGATGGCAAATATTGGACCTATATTCATAACCGTTATGTATATAGTTTCCAAGAAACACATGTGGGAAAGAGTTGCAGTTTATACTGTTTTATGCACTGGAGCAGCATCATGCTTATTTCTATCGTTCTTCTGGAAAGAAACAACTGTTATTGCAGGAGATTTACACAGCACTGCCTTGTTAGTTCTTCATTTCTTCTTGTCATTGACCGATTGTACAACATCAGTTTTATTTTTACCATTTATGGCTACTTTTAAACGGCAATACATGACAAGTTATTTTATTGGAGAAGGCCTTAGTGGACTTATTCCAAGTATGGTGGCACTAGGTCAAGGAGTTGGCCAGCTATCATGCAAAAATGTATCTACTTACAACAAAGCTGCTAATTCGACTAGTTACAGTGCACAACCTGAATATCATAGCATACGATTTACAGTAGAAGAATTCTTTTATTTTTTGTTTACAATGCTGGTCATTTCAATCTTGTCTTTTACCGTTTTGAATTACACGTCATACTGTAAAAAAGAAAAAGCAAAACACCAAGATGACTGTAGAAAGCGTGAATTAATGAACGGCTTTGAACTCACATCAGATCAAAATACAGCTAAATTAATTCCTGCAAACGATTCAGATGAACTTATTATTTCTTCTGAGCAAGATTCTACTTGTCAGTATGATGAAGATTCCACTTGCCAGCATGAGCAAGATTCCACTCGTCAGCATGATCAAGATTCCACTGGCCAGCATGAGCAAGATTCAATTCGGCAGCATGAGCAAGATTCCACTCGCCAGTACTTGACAAATATACACAGTTCTCAGTCAATAGAAATAACTGAAAACAAGAGTCTTACAAGAGGGATGTTTACATATTATTTGGTGATCATAGCATGGGTAAACTGTCTTTCCAATGGAACCCTACCTGCACTGCAGTCATACTCAACATTACCAAACGGAAACGAGGCTTATCATTTAGCTGCTACTTTGGCAAAGATTTCGAATCCAGTTGCGTGTTGTGTGTCATGTTTTATAACAGTAAAATCCAGAAATACTATTTCAGTTTTAACGTTCATTGGAACAAACCTGGCAGGATATATCATATATCTAGCTATTAAAAGTCCAAACCCAGCTTTTGATGATACAACAGTCGGGACAGGCATAGTAGTAAGTATGTCTTTTTTTTATTTGTGTCGTTGTGCAGCGAGACCTCGGAGGCCGAGTGGTCTATGTATCACTAGCCTGTCAACACTGATATTATAAGTTCGAACCTCTACATGTGCGTGACAGGTCCGTCCAACTCTAATCTTATTTGACTAGCATTGTCAATATTCAAGTCGAGGGTCGACGGATCTGGTCGCAAGCTTTTCTAAGCTCGTATCACTAATCAATCAATCAATCAATCAATCAATCAATCAATCAATCAATCAATCAATCGTTTTGTTACTTTCTCATTGGTTACTTTTGTACCACATAAAAGGTGGAAAAGGGGGGGAATCGTCATATCACCAAGTATATATGACTTTTGATACCTTTCCTGAATTCACCAGTCATAAAATATTTTACAAAAATGCACCCTACACAACTTTCAACCACTCTCCAATTAAATGCCAGCGATTTTTCGGGTGTGTTCTAGTCTCTTTAATTCTTATATGATATTATAGCGTTTTTACTAAAGAAGAAATCTGTCTTGTTACATGTTTTGATATTTTGGTTGTACTTTTAAAAGCTGTCCGTTTAAAAGGACCATTGTAGATAATAAAAATCACGTGATGACAATTGTATCATAATTGTAATTGACATAACATGACATTATAGTTCTATTTACATTCATAATTTCCTCTTTTGTATTAATTTTGTAATGTTTTCATCCAATTCGAACCATACAGAAGGAAAACTATTATAGATTTATTACACCAAAACAGGAGTTAATAAAAATTGTCGGAAACCTCACGCAAGTGAACGAATAAGAACTTTGATTTGTTGACAAATATAGCATCCAGTGCTGGAATTCAGTCTTTCGTAAGGATGTTACCAATGAAGCATATAAGTTCCAGTTGATGTATTACATAGACAATAATAGTGCATTGACTTGACATATCAACGATATAAGGATGAGGCTTAGAAACGGGGAAATGAGAAGTTCAAGCCTCATCCTTATATCGTTGATATGTCAAGTCAATACACTATTATTGTCTTTATACTGCAATCTAAAAAAAAAAAAACATTTTCAATTGTTGTTTAATGTGTTAATGTTATTATTTGATTAAATGATCTTAAATATTGGGAAACTTCTCCCTTTTATAAAAAGGCCTCATATCATGCAGGCGATGAAATATACAACACGATGAAATGTACATGGTGAACGAATTTGTTTGAGAGTGAACTAAAATATCAGCAATAACCATAAAACATAATAATTTATAGTTTGCAAACCAAAAATATTAACAAGTGAAATATGTTAGTTTTCTAAAAATTACAAAAGAAATAAGTTTGAGTCGTTGTACACGTTGGAAACAAGAACAGGTTGAATAGGTCGTATGAATAATTAATTATAATTTCGGAAATTTCTAATTAAATATTCATGAGGAAAAGTGATATCATGTCAGTGACTGTATATGACATAGAAATATACGGTCAACACATTTTGACTGCTCAAATAGAACGAGTGCCGATGAGTATATATTCTTATTAAACGTAACAATGAAACCGGCCAAATCTCACCGAATTTATGACCCAAAAGGGTAGTGCCATTCCGTTGAAGTCATAAATCTTTATTCAAGTTCACAGTAATACAGCTCCATGTATGAATCCTAATATTCTAATCATATTAACTTAAAGGCTTTAAGTTTATATCTAAACATTTGACCATATTGTAGATTTATTTGTAAAGAAAGTCACAACTTCTGAAAGATTTCTAGAAATACACTAATTTTATACATAAGTATAAAGTCAATTTCAGAATAAAAAAAAAAGGTTTATGTTGAAAGTAAAGCTATATATAGTTTTTCAAATACAATTATTTTATGTCGGTTAAAGAATAACTTCGTTAGTAATATAATATTACAACGACATTTGTGCACTGAACTGGAGTTGTGAATTTACAGGACTTTGTTCAATCTACTTTTCTATGAAATGTTTTTTTTTTATTATAGTAATTTGTCTGTACGGTGTTTTTAATTTCGGCATTTTTTTTAATTTGATTTTTTTAAGCTTAGATTTGTATGCCCCACCTACGATAGTAGAGGTGTATTCTTTTTTTTTTGGTCTGTGCGTACATGCGTTCGTCCGTCCGTTCAACTATAATTTTATGTTCTCTAATTTTAATACCAGATTATAGTTTTATCACCAATTTCACGGTCCATTGAACAAAGAAAATGATAGAGCGAGTCGGGCATCCGTGTACTATGGACACATTATTGTTTTGTATATTTGCTCTCTTTATAATTAATTTACAGTGAATTGTTTTACTGTTTATTTTTCAGGTCACTGTCTGGGTGTTAGTTACTTTCTTATTGACTTTTGTCAAAGTCTCCATAGCTGGAATCTTCAGAGCAGAAGGGAAACGGGCACTATTGTGGATTGGAGGCATTTCACAAGTTGGATCAGCAACAGGAGCAGTAATAACATTTGTATTAGTCAATGTTTATGAGTTCTTTGAAAGCGCTCCTCCTTGTCGTTTATAATATTATTTTTATCACTATATTCTATGCCAAAAAAAAAGACACCAAATCGACACCGGAGCAGTAAAACCATTGGTATTAGTTAATGTTAATAAAGTGTTTGAAAGCGCCACTCCTTTTCATTTATAAATTTTGAATAATTATCAATATTGTTTTGTAAAACTGAGGCCAAAATTGAACTCCATGGACTCCTTCTGATGACTGACTGTTTGTGTTAGATGAGAGTCTCACTTTTCCTGATGAAAATAAAAGAGAGGTGCAAGATGTCAAAAGAAATTTCAAACTAATTAGTCTAAAATTAAAATTAACTCACAACCCCCAAATTCCAAGCAAGGACCGAAGCTCATAAACTCGGCAATCAATCCTTCGGGAAAGTTCGGAGAGCCGACAGCCTTGCTTCGGAAATTGTCACAACCCCATGGCAAAAAATAAAGGAAAAAGAAAGAAGACAGACAACAGTATACAGAACACAATGTAGAATCGAAAGAATGAGCAACACAAACCCCCATCCACGTGACCCCAACAAAAATCGAGGGATCTCATGTGCTCTGAAAATGTAAGCAGACATTCATTTATTTACATAAATAAAGCCGTTAGTTTTCTCGTTTGAATTGTTTTACATTGTCTTATCGGGGCCTTTTATAACTGACTATGCGGTATGGTTTTTGCTCATTGTTGAAGGCCGTGCGGTAACCTATAGTTGTTAATGTCTGTTTCATTTTGGTCTTTTGTGAATAGTTGTCTCATTGGCAATCATACCACATCTTCTTCTTATATACTTGCTGCGCATATGGCATTGTCATACGGATATTTTATCATTTATGTTACAAATATTGACCAGGTTCATTCAGGAATACGACATCATATCATTAATCCTTAAGAAAAAGATAACATTTAAATAAAAGCAGTAGCACAAGAAAGACGGGCAAAACCATAACCAAAGAAAACGGAAACAGACTACAAAACACTTCTCAGAAAAACGGAAGATTGAGCCAACACATGCTCTAGAAGTATGATAGACGGTTTCTGCTTATGGCACATCAGAAAGCACAGAAATGCACTTTTTAAGATAAAATTGACCACAAATCTTTAGTCTTTTATGTTCTTGTTTTAGTTCTGAAGGTAAAACATCTGCTAGGAATGCAATTTATGTTTATTTTATTGTTTACTGTCCTTAGCAACCGAATATACACATTTTGACACTTAGACATGATGCGGTCTTAAATTTGTACTCCATTAGCTTCGCCATTGTAACCAAAGATTGCGCTTTATATGATATCCTCAGAATGTATCGCTTTATATTTTTGAATGCGAATAAGTCGAATAAACATTTTTAGCAGGATTTTATATTATAATTTGGCATTAATTAAATTTAATGATGCCAGTACTGCTAGAAATTTATACCCTGCTTGAGAGCTTCTAAACCATGGTTAGGTATGCTATTTACAGCAAAATTGACCTATAAGTGCTTTCAAATACCTAAAAATTGTACAATTTGTCCTCTTTTAAGGTAATTTTATGATTTTAAATTAAGATAATGGGAAAAGTTTTAGAATTTTATACCAAAAATGAGACAGACTTGAAGTTTTTCACTATGATCCAGCATTTATTTTTAAATCACTTTTTGTCGCGTTTCAACATCAACTGCTAACCTTCATAAAATCTTTATTACTGAACCAATTCTAAAAACTAAGGTACCATTTTCATCGTAACAGCTAGTAGAACACAGAAAATATAATAAAAATTGAGACAGGAGGGGAAAATTTTCACCTTAAGGTAGCACTCCACAGTTAGGTGTGTAGTTTCGCATTTTGGCCCCTGTGGATTTATCAAATATGAGAGCTAGTGTGCAATAAAATTCATTTTTGGATAGCTGAGTATTAAAATAGCCTTTGTATTGGGTTTATATGAACATTAAGAGTATGTAATGTATGTAATATAGGCTGTTTTCTGTATGACAGTCCGTATTTGCATGTCCCTACCATACATTGGTCCGGCAATTATTGTAATGTTTTTTTCCAACTTTTTATCGCACGAACTTTGTGATTGGATTTTACGAAAAAATGAGGCGAAAGACACCCATTTTTTATTTGATCATTAGAAAGATTTATGAAAACAGTTTCTAAAAAGGTATTACTCAAAGGCATTGAAATTCTAGTTTGATCTAAATTTTGGGGGGATATGTGACATGTCCACCCCCCTTTTTGCAATATTTTATGGTAAATAAATGCAGAATGTTGCCATGGATACACATAAAAGGAATTAATGTTCACTCTTTTAACTTTTGAAAATCAAATCTATGGAATATACTGATTACATACATATGCACATGTACAACACAAACAGTTAGGTTAATGTATTAGAAATCCAGGAATAGGAGATGATAAAACATTTTGTGGCTCATTTTTAATTTTATTTTCTAACTGTGGAGTGCTACCTTATGGCACATCAGAAAGCACAGAAATGCACTTTTTAAGATAAAATTGACCACAAATCTTTAGTCTTTTATGTTCTTGTTTTAGTTCTGAAGGTAAAACATCTGCTAGGAATGCAATTTATGTTTATTTTATTGTTTACTGTCCTTAGCAACCGAATATACACATTTTGACACTTAGACATGATGCGGTCTTAAATTTGTACTCCATTAGCTTCGCCATTGTAACCAAAGATTGCGCTTTATATGATATCCTCAGAATGTATCGCTTTATATTTTTGAATGCGAATAAGTCGAATAAACATTTTTAGCAGGATTTTATATTATAATTTGGCATTAATTAAATTTAATGATGCCAGTACTGCTAGAAATTTATACCCTGCTTGAGAGCTTCTAAACCATGGTTAGGTATGCTATTTACAGCAAAATTGACCTATAAGTGCTTTCAAATACCTAAAAATTGTACAATTTGTCCTCTTTTAAGGTAATTTTATGATTTTAAATTAAGATAATGGGAAAAGTTTTAGAATTTTATACCAAAAATGAGACAGACTTGAAGTTTTTCACTATGATCCAGCATTTATTTTTAAATCACTTTTTGTCGCGTTTCAACATCAACTGCTAACCTTCATAAAATCTTTATTACTGAACCAATTCTAAAAACTAAGGTACCATTTTCATCGTAACAGCTAGTAGAACACAGAAAATATAATAAAAATTGAGACAGGAGGGGAAAATTTTCACCTTAAGGTAGCACTCCACAGTTAGGTGTGTAGTTTCGCATTTTGGCCCCTGTGGATTTATCAAATATGAGAGCTAGTGTGCAATAAAATTCATTTTTGGATAGCTGAGTATTAAAATAGCCTTTGTATTGGGTTTATATGAACATCAAGAGTATGTAATGTATGTAATATAGGCTGTTTTCTGTATGACAGTCCGTATTTGCATGTCCCTACCATACATCATTTTACATTGGTCCGGCAATTATTGTAATGCTTTTTTCCAACTTTTTATCGCACGAACTTTGTGATTGGATTGAAGAAAAAATGAGGCGAAAGACACCCATTTTTTATTTGATCATTAGGAAGATTTATGAAAACAGTTTCTAAAAAGGTATTACTCAAAGGCATTGAAATTCTAGTTTGATCTAAATTTTGGGGGGATATGTGACATGTCCACCCCCCTTTTTGCAATATTTTATGGTAAATAAATGCAGAATGTTGCCATGGATACACATAAAAGGAATTAATTTTCACTCTTTTAACTTTTGAAAATCAAATCTATGGAATATACTGATTACATACATATGCACATGTACAACACAAACAGTTAGGTTAATGTATTAGAAATCCAGGAATAGGAGATGATAAAACATTTTGTGGCTCATTTTTAATTTTATTTTCTAACTGTGGAGTGCTACCTTATGGCACATCAGAAAGCACAGAAATGCACTTTTTAAGATAAAATTGACCACAAATCTTTAGTCTTTTATGTTCTTGTTTTAGTTCTGAAGGTAAAACATCTGCTAGGAATGCAATTTATGTTTATTTTATTGTTTACTGTCCTTAGCAACCGAATATACACATTTTGACACTTAGACATGATGCGGTCTTAAATTTGTACTCCATTAGCTTCGCCATTGTAACCAAAGATTGCGCTTTATATGATATCCTCAGAATGTATCGCTTTATATTTTTGAATGCGAATAAGTCGAATAAACATTTTTAGCAGGATTTTATATTATAATTTGGCATTAATTAAATTTAATGATGCCAGTACTGCTAGAAATTTATACCCTGCTTGAGAGCTTCTAAACCATGGTTAGGTATGCTATTTACAGCAAAATTGACCTATAAGTGCTTTCAAATACCTAAAAATTGTACAATTTGTCCTCTTTTAAGGTAATTTTATGATTTTAAATTAAGATAATGGGAAAAGTTTTAGAATTTTATACCAAAAATGAGACAGACTTGAAGTTTTTCACTATGATCCAGCATTTATTTTTAAATCACTTTTTGTCGTGTTTCAACATCAACTGCTAACCTTCATAAAATCTTTATTACTGAACCAATTCTAAAAACTAAGGTACCATTTTCATCGTAACAGCTAGTAAAACACAGAAAATATAATAAAAATTGAGACAGGAGGGGAAAATTTTCACCTTAAGGTAGCACTCCACAGTTAGGTGTGTAGTTTCGCATTTTGGCCCCTGTGGATTTATCAAATATGAGAGCTAGTGTGCAATAAAATTCATTTTTGGATAGCTGAGTATTAAAATAGCCTTTGTATTTGGTTTATATGAACATCAAGAGTATGTAATGTATGTAATATAGGCTGTTTTCTGTATGACAGTCCGTATTTGCATGTCCCTACCATACATTGGTCCGGCAATTATTGTAATGTTTTTTTCCAACTTTTTATCGCACGAACTTTGTGATTGGATTTTACGAAAAAATGAGGCGAAAGACACCCATTTTTTATTTGATCATTAGGAAGATTTATGAAAACAGTTTCTAAAAAGGTATTACTCAAAGGCATTGAAATTCTAGTTTGATCCAAATGTTGGGGGGATATGTGACATGTCCACCCCCCTTTTTGCAATATTTTATGGTAAATAAATGCAGAATGTTGGAATGGATACACATAAAAGGAATTAATTTTCACTCTTTTAACTTTTGAAAATCAAATCTATGGAATATACTGATTACATACATATGCACATGTACAACACAAACAGTTAGGTTAATGTATTAGAAATCCAGGAATAGGAGATGATAAAACATTTTGTGGCTCATTTTTAATTTTATTTTCTAACTGTGGAGTGCTACCTTATGGCACATCAGAAAGCACAGAAATGCACTTTTTAAGATAAAATTGACCACAAATCTTTAGTCTTTTATGTTCTTGTTTTAGTTCTGAAGGTAAAACATCTGCTAGGAATGCAATTTATGTTTATTTTATTGTTTACTGTCCTTAGCAACCGAATATACACATTTTGAATATACACATAAGGTCTTGTGTGGACAAAATACACTTCTGGCGTATTAAAATTTTGAACTTGTTGCCTTTTGTTGGCTGTTGTTCGTGTGATTCTTTGTCAATTGTGTTCTACAATTTATTTATATTGTAGTCCTGTGTTGTCATTTTGATGTTATATTTCACATGGCCATAAAAGTGCGAGGTTTGGCATGCCACAAAACCAGGTTCAACCCACCATTTTTTACTTTAAAAATGCCCTGTACCAAGTCAGGAATATGGTCATTGTTATATTATAGTTCGTTTCTGTGTGTATTACATTATAACGTTGTGTCGTTTGTTTTCTCTTATTTTTGAGTGTAAATTCACATTGCGATAAGACGTGTCACGGTACTTGTCTATCCCAAATTCATGTATTTGGTTTTGATGTTATATATATTATTCTCGTGGGATTTTGTCTATGTGTGTTACATTTTAGTGTTATGTCGTTGTTCTCCTCTTATATTTAATGCGTTTCCCTCGGTTTTAGTTTGTTATCCCGATTTTGTTTTTTTGTCCATGGATTTATGAGTTTTGAACAGCGGTATACTACTGTTGCCTTATTTTTGACACTTAGACATGATGCGGTCTTAAATTTGTACTCCATTAGCTTCGCCATTGTAACCAAAGATTGCGCTTTATATGATATCCTCAGAATGTATCGCTTTATATTTTTGAATGCGAATAAGTCGAATAAACATTTTTAGCAGGATTTTATATTATAATTTGGCATTAATTAAATTTAATGATGCCAGTACTGCTAGAAATTTATATCCTGCTTGAGAGCTTCTAAACCATGGTTAGGTATGCTATTTACAGCAAAATTGACCTATAAGTGCTTTCAAATACCTAAAAATTGAACAATTTGTCCTCTTTTAAGGTAATTTTATGATTTTAAATTAAGATAATGGGAAAAGTTTTAGAAATTTATACCAAAAATGAGACAGACTTGAAGTTTTTCACTATGATCCAGCATTTATTTTTAAATCACTTTTTGTCGCGTTTCAACATCAACTGCTAACCTTCATAAAATCTTTATCACTGAACCAATTCTAAAAACTAAGGTACCATTTTCATCGTAACAGCTAGTAGAACACAGAAAATATAATAAAAATTGAGACAGGAGGGGAAAATTTTCACCTTAAGGTAGCACTCCACAGTTAGGTGTGTAGTTTCGCATTTTGGCCCCTGTGGATTTATCAAATATGAGAGCTAGTGTGCAATAAAATTCATTTTTGGATAGCTGAGTATTAAAATAGCCTTTGTATTGGGTTTATATGAACATCAAGAGTATGTAATGTATGTAATATAGGCTGTTTTCTGTATGACAGTCCGTATTTGCATGTCCCTACCATACATCATTTTACATTGGTCCGGCAATTATTGTAATGTTTTTTTCCAACTTTTTATCGCACGAACTTTGTGATTGGATTTTACGAAAAAATGAGGCGAAAGACACCCATTTTTTATTTGATCATTAGGAAGATTTATGAAAACAGTTTCTAAAAAGGTATTACTCAAAGACATTGAAATTCTAGTTTGATCCAAATTTTGGGGGATATGTGACATGTCCACCCCCCTTTTTGCAATATTTTATGGTAAATAAATGCAGAATGTTGCCATAGATACACATAAAAGGAAATAATTTTCACTCTTTTAACTTTTGAAAATCAAATCTATGGAATATACTGATTACA